>NC_073392.1:5320000-5620000 GCF_028641065.1 Leucoraja erinaceus | reverse complement strand
GTTCTCCACAGTAAAAAGGACATTTCCCCGTGAAATGATGCTCCCTTCAGGAATAGCTTTAATTCGGATTGGTAGGTGTCCTTTGTGTTTCTGAGGTAAAAGAATACTATAGTAAACTTCCAAATAACACACCAACTGGTCAAATGACCCTTTCATGCAAAAGGACATGAAAGCCAATGAATAGGTGGGTACAAATGCACAATAATCAAACATTAGATGACAAATTATGAAAGGCCATGATAGGGCGGACAGCCAAAATCTTTTTCCCCAGGGTATAAATGTCAAAGGACAGATGGTGTTACATTAAGGTAAGAGGGGCAAAGTTTAAAGGAGATGTGCGGGGCAAGTCTTTTACACAGAGGGTGGTGGGTGCCTGGAACGCGCGGCCGTGGGGTGGTGGTGGAGGCAGATATGGCAGTGGTGTTTCAGAAGCTTTTAGATAGGTACATAGACTTGCAGGGAATAGATGGATATGGATCATGTGCGGGCAGATCAGATAAGTTTATCTCCTAATCATGGTTAGCACGGACATAGTGGGCCGAAGGGCCTCAGTGTTCTATGTTCCACTTTCCACACGTTCAAAATTCAGATACAGAATGAACATGGTTTGAAACGGAGGCACCTGTCCAAACCAGTTTTGTAAACTTGGAGAATTGTGAGAACAAAAAATTCTTATGAGTCTTTTAATCCGTGGAACTATCTCCCTTATCTTGATGTGGGATTGGCACGGCATTGGTCAGCTACTATCCATTTGGGACTAAAGTTACAGATTATCACTGTGTCAGAGCAGTAGTAAGTTGTACATTTGTTAGTCACAGTGGGCAAGGTAATATCTAAGAACTCATGTAAACCTTTGAAAAGTAACTATGGGGACAATAGAGTATATATTCTGGATAATAAGCAACAGAAGATCAGTACTGTTAGTTATGCAGCAAAATACCAAAACAAGATTCCAAATTAATACATTTAAGGAAGCTTTAGTTTAAAGCAGCCTGACCCTGGAGATTCGGAGGCTCCAACCGCAGGTCTGGTGGACAGTAACACCGGGAGCCCGCGGGTCACTGGTGGGAGACCGCTTTTCGGGGCTTCCGCAACGGCGTTTTCGGGGCTTCTGCAACCCCGAGTTGCGGGGTTGAAAAGTACCTGGAGCAGGGCCTTACATCGCCCGGCGCGGCTTTAACGGCCGTGGGACTTGCAAGCGCCCGCCGGGGTAACCAACACCAAGACCCGGAGCGCGGCCTTGCATCGCTCGGCGCGGCTTTAATGCCAGCGGGACACTCACCATCACCCGCCAGGGACTTTGACTCTGACATCGGGAGGAGAGCAGGGGAGAGATAAGACTTTGCCTTCCATCACAGTGAGGAGAAGATTCACTGTGATGGATGTTTGTGTAAGTTGTGTCTTGGTTCTTTTTCTTGTGTGTATGACTGCAGAAACCAAATTTTGTTTGAATCTCAAGAGGTTCAAATGATAACAAATAAATTGTATTGTATTGTATTGTAAGTTTCGGTTCATTATTGTCATGTGGACTGAGGTACAGCAAAAAGCTTTGCTTGTGTGCCTTTCAGCCAAATCAGATTATACATGGATACATAGATCAAATTTGGAGGGATATGGCTCAAGAGCAGGCAGGTGGAACTAGTGTAGCTGGGGCATGTTGGCCAGTGTGGGCAAGATAGGCTGAAGGGCCTGTATCGCTCTATGCCTGTACTATACATGGATCCAATCAAGCCTTGAGACTTTAGTTTAGAGATACAGAGTGGAAACAGCACCTTGAGCCCACTGTGTCCCATGCCGACCAGCAATTATCCCATACACTGGCACTATCCAACACACACACGGGATTATCATTTGCTGAGAGAATGGAGCAGCTGGGCTTGTACACTCAGGAATTTAGAAGGATGAGAGGGCATCTCATTGAAACATATAAGATTATTAAGGGTTGGGCACACTAGAGGCAGGAAACATGGTCCCGATGTTGGGGGAGTCCAGAACCAGGGGCCACAGTTTAAGAATAAGGAGTAAGCCATTTAGCACGGAGACGAGGAAAACACTTTTTCTCACAGAGAGTGGTGAGTCTGTGGAATTCTCTGCCACAGCGGGCGGTGGAGGCAGGTTCTCTGGATGCTTTCAAGAGAGAGCTAGATAGGACTCTTAAAGATAGCAGAGTCAGGCGATATGGGGAGAAGGCAGGAACGGGGTACTGATTGGGGATGATCAGCCATGATCTCATTGAATGGCGGTGCTGGCTCGAAGGGCCAAATGGCCTACTCCTGCACCTATTGTCTATTGTCTATTGACTATTGGGACGATTTACAATTTCTACTGAAGCCAATTAACCTGCAACCTGTAGGCCTTTGGAATGTGGGAGGAAATTGGGGCATCCGGAGAAAATCCACGCAGGTCACGGGGAGAACGTACAAATTCCGTACAGACAGCACCCGTCGTCAGGATCGAACCCGGGTCTCTGGCGCTGTAAGGCAGCAATTGTATCGCTGCGCCACCGTGCTGCCCATTGTGTAGAGTGATATATCTGCATTTACAGTTTTACCACTAAACCATCCTGCATCATGAACAGGATCAACTCATAGAAATGATCCAAATGGAACTATATTCTAATAGATTTTCTACCGTTAAAATGTACCGCCATCCATCCTCGTGAAAGATAGAGTGCTTGAAATGAAGGTGATAGATTTGTTTGGCTTGCTGAATCTTTTCCTCTGTCACAACTGAACCTGTGTGAGATTTATTAATGAGAAAAATTGATAATGCATATGGCAAGACTCTTATGAAAGGAAGATCTTTTTTATGAAACATCTATCCACAGACAATCGCTAGATACCCGAATTGATAATGTGAATCAGGCAAATTGAAGCCATTAAGTACTGTTTGTATTTTCACTGACCGCGGGGGCCTTCAAATATAGTCTACTTCCATCAAACAATTTTTTAAATGATTAAACTGAAAGTGAGCTACATTTTGGTGATGGGAAATCAAATACCGCGATCGCCTCCAGTTATATTATTGACCAAGGGAGTTGCTGTGGTAGTCTGGCGCGCTGACCTCCATCAGCTGACAACTCTCAGACACCTCCTCCTACTTATCCTTGGACCATGATCCCGCAGATGAGCACCAGGCCTTAATCTCAAATGCCTTCCTGATTTCATCACCTCTGGCTGTCTGTCTGCCTTCCACAGCCTCCAACCTTATCGTTTCCCAGCCCCGGCACAGCTCGTTTTTACCTCCTCCCCAAAACCCACAAACACAACTGCCGTGGCAGACAAATTATTTCTGCTGCTCCTATCCCACGGAAATGATTCCCATGTACCTCGACTCCATCCTATCCCCCCTGGTCCAATCTCTCCCGACCTATGTCCAAGATACCTCACACGCCCTTTGACTCTTTAATGACTTCCGCTTTCCGAGCCTCCACTCCCTGATCTTTACTGTGAACGTTCAGTCACTCTACACCTCCATCCCCCACCAGGAAGGCCTTAAAGCCCTCAGTTTCTTTCTCGACCGAATACCCATCCAATTTGCCTCTACTAACACTCTACTCCGCCTAGCGGAGCTGGTCCTCACCCGCAACAAATTCCCCTTTGACTTCTCCCACTTCCTCCAACTCCAAGGCGTAGCTATGGCCACCCGCATGAGCCCAGGTCTGCTGACCTCTTTGTAGGGTACGTTGAACAATCCCTGTTCCAGGCGTACACTAGCCCTGTCCCCGAACTCTATCTCCGTTACATTGATGACTGCATCAATGCTACCTCCTGCACCCATGCAGAACTCATGGACTTCATCAACTTCACCACCAATTTCCATCCTGCACTCAAATGTACTTGGACCCTCCGACACCTCCCTCCCTTTCTAGATCTCACCGTCTCCATCACAAGAAATAGACTATTGACTGACATCTATTACAAAAGAAGGGTTTCGACCCGAAACGTCACCCATCCCTTTTCTCCAGAGGCTGCCTGTCCCGCTGAGTTACTCCAGCTTTTTGTGTCTATCTTTGGTTGAAACCAGCAACTGCAGTTCATTCCTTCACAAGAGCCTGTGCCAGACAAGAGGTGCAAATGCAACTGTTGCCGGTACGTCTCTGAACTTTCTAAATGCAATTTTCTACGACTAAATATCTAAGGTGATAGCTCATGAATTTTAAACCGTTTGGGATGAGTCCCATTGCAGGCTAGCTGGCAAACGAGAATAAAATATGTAGTTATGCAGAACTGTGATGGGTCTGCTCATCTCGTTAGAAGACATATTTTTGGATCCCGAGTCACTACATTTATTACCTGATAAATATTTCTTCAGAATATACTGTAAGCCAAAGAAGACAATTTCTTTGAACTCATCATTTTTTCTTTTCCGGCATTCAAAGTAAGAGTAGATTTTGCTGGTGTTTGGTGGATATTGTTTAAAGTGGGTGACCTGAAGGAAAAAAACACAACATTTTTTAGTTTAGTTTAGAGATACAGCGCGGAAACAGGACCTTCAGCCCACCGAGTCCGAGCCGACCAGCCATCTCCGCACACTTAGCACTATCCTACACGCACTAGGGGCAATTTACAATCATGCCGAGCCAATTAGCCTACAAACCTGTACATCATTTGGAGTGTGGGGAAGAAACCGGAGCACCTGGAGAAAACCCATGCAGGTTAATGTACAAACTCCGTACGGGCAGCACCCAAAGTCAGGATCGAACCCGGGTCTCTGGCGCTGTGAGGCCGCAGGCACCAACTGTACCACTGCGCCACTGTGCCGCACAAGGATAGTCTAGACGGAGCCGTCTCAAAAAGTTTCAATACATTTTCTACTCCTTATAAATCTGAGAAGCATAGCGGCACAGTTAGTAAAGCCTCTGTCTCACAGCGCCAGAAACTCAGGTTCAATTCAGTCCTTGGGTGCTGTCTGTGTGGAGTTTGCACGTTCTCCGTGTGACCATTGGAGTGCTCCAATTTCCTCCCATGTCTCAAAGATATGGTAATTGATGGGCTAATTGGCCAGTATAAATAACCACTAGTGTGTGGGCAATTAGTAGAATTGGGGGGGGGGGGGTCTACAAGAATAGGGGGGGGGGGGGGGGGGGGGGGGGGGGGGGGGGGGGGGGGAATGGGAATTCCCTGGGCAAAGGCCCTTTAAGACCAAGATAAGACCTTGATACTTGAGAGATACTAGTTGGTGCATTTTACAAGTGATTCTTTGTGTATTTCCTTAGTAGAAATTTTAGGGATGGCACAGTGGTGCAGCAGTAGAGTTGCTGCCTCACGGCACCAACAACTCTGGTTCGATCCTGACTACAGGTGCTGTCTGTGTGGAGTTTGTATATTCGCCCTGGGTTTTCCAGTGGATTGGAGGGTAGCTAATGCCATGTTGGTCTTCATAACAAGAGGAGTTGAGTAAATGAGCAAAGAGGTCCTTCTGCAGTTGTATAGGGCCCTAGTGAGACCACACCTGGTGTATTGTGTGCAGTTTTGGACTCCAAATTTGAGGGAGGACATTCTTGCTATTAAAGGTGTGCAGCGTAGCTCACAAGGTTAATTCCCGGGATGGCGGGAAGATCATATGTTGATAGAATGGAACAGCTGGGCCTGTATACTCTGGAATTTAGAAGGATGAGAGGGAATCTTATTGAAACATATAAGACTATTAAGGGATTGGACACTAGAGGCAGGAAACATGTTCCCGATGTTGTGGGAATCCTGAACCAGGGGCCACAGTTTAAGAATAAGGGGTAAGCCATTTAGAACTTGATGAGGAAATACTTTTACACACAAGAGATTTGTGAGTCTGTGGAATTCTCTGCCTCACAAGGCGGTGGCGGCCAATTCTCTGGATGCTTTCAAGAGAGAGTTAGGTAGAGCTCTTAAAGATAGCGGAGTCAGGGGATATGGGGAGAAGGCAGGAACGGGGTACTGATTGTGGATGATCAGCCAAGATCACATTGAATGGCGGTGCTGGCTCGAAGGGCCGAATGGCCTACTCCGGCACCTATTGTCTATTGTCTATCGATGGTCAGCATGGATTTGGTGGATCAAAGGGCTTGTTTCCATGCTGTATCTTTAAGCATACCACAATCGTACGTATAATTGTGATTATGTACAATATGATTGAACTAGATTGTATGCAAAACAAATAATTCTACTGTACCTACCTAGGTACACGTAACAATAAAGAGGTATTGAATATCGACTAAATGCTGTATCTCTCTTATGACCAACGACACAATCTTTGAAAAGGTTAGGATTACTATGTTGTGTAGAATTAGAGGAAGACAAACAGAGGTTGATTTCCGTTTGAAGAAGGGTCTCGACCCAAAACATCACCCATTCCTTCGCTCCATAGATGTTGCCTCACCCGCTGAGTTTCTCCAGCATTTTTTTCTACCTTCGATTGTTCCAGCATCTGCAGTTCCTTCTTAAACATCAAAGGTCAATTAATACTTGTGTACGGGTGTTCAGGGGTTGTGGGGAGAAGGCAGGAGAATGGGGTAGAGAGGGAAAGGTAGATCAGCCATGATTGGGAGAGTAGACTTGATGGGCCGAATGGCCTGATTCTGCTCTTATGACTCTAAGAGCATGAGCTCAAGATTGAAGGGAGAGTGGGAAGAATGAAAGCAAAAGAAAAAAAGTGGAAGAGAATAGAATTGAGCGAGGAGCAAGAAAGGAAAGGAACATTTGTGTTAAGGTTCTCCAGAGATGCTGCCCGACCCGCTGAGTTACTCCAGCATTTTGTGTCTTTCTTTGGTATAAACCGGCATCTGCAGTTCCTTGTTTCTGCACTTGTGTAACGGAACCTTATTTAGGTCATTGAATGGATGGTAAAGATTTTAAATACTTACTTTTCTTCTCCAGGCTCTAAAGAATGATTTACACTAACACTCAGGGACAATATTAGTTATCAACAGTTTAATATTATCTGGAACAGTAAGTAGTACGATATTGATTCCACTTGGTTCATTAAACAACATCTCCAATTGCCCATTTTCACTGGCAGCGAAATTGGCAATCTGTTTCAGATACTAGATCTGTTGAACATAGAAGTCAGGCTCCTCTGATGTTCAACTGCACTGCCGTCTGAAGAAGGGTCCCCACCCAAAATGTCACCTATCCATGTCCTCCAGAGATGCTGCCTGACCCATTGAGGTACTCCAGCACTCTGTGTTTTGCTAAAGATTCCAGCACCTGCAGTTCCCTGTATCTCAACTGAGGAGAGGACGTTTCCACTGGTGGGAGAGTCCAGTGGTCATAGCCTCAGAATTAAAGGACGCTCCATTTGGAAGATGATGAGGAGGAGTTTCTTCAGTCAGAGGGTGGTGAATCTGTGGAATTCATTGCTGTGGAAGGCTTTGGACGCCAAGTCAATTGATATTTTTTAAGGCAGAGATAGATTCTTGATTAGTACAGATGGGACTAGGGGAGAATACGTGTTCGGCACGGACTAGAAGGGCCGAGATGGCCTGTTTCCGTACTGTAATGGTTATATGGTTATACTTGCAGCTGGCTTCAGTCTAGATATCTACTATGATAAAAATCATATTTATATATTTTTTGATAATAATAAAAATGATATTTCTAAGGCAGAGATAGATAGTTTCTTGATTAGTACAGGTGTTAGGAGTTATGGGGAGAAGGCAGGAGAATGGGGTTGTGAGGGAGAGATAGATCAGTCATGATTGAATGGCGGAGTAGACTTGATGGGCCGAATGGCCTAATTCTGCTCCTATCACTTATGAACTGTAGTCTTGAGTTGAGTTTAGTTTATTGTCGCGTGTAGCGAGACACAGTGAAAGCTTTTGTTGCGAGCTGTCCAGACAGCTGTCCAGACAACAGAAAGACAATACATGATTCCAATCGAGCCGCCCACAGTGTGCAGATACACGATGACAGGGATAATGTTTAGTGCAAGGTAAATCCAGTCGATTCATAACAGTAAAGATATGAATTATAAACACAAATCAAAGATGGTACAGGTACTTAGCAAAAAAGGTAAAATACATGTCATCCCGGCTTATTTCAGAATTATTTACTGGACAAATTAATTTTAAGGTAATGAGACAGGGCATACATAGAAACATAGAATATAGAAAATAGGTGCAGGAGTAGGCCATTCGGCCCTTCGAGCCTGCACCGCCATTCAATATGATCATGGCTGATCATCCTCAATCAGTACCCCGTTCCTGCCTTCTCCCCATATCACCTGACTCCGCTATTTTTAAGAGCCCTATCTAACTCTCTCTTGAAAGCATCCAGAGAACCTGCCTCCACAGCCCTCTGAGGCAGAGAATTCCACAGACTCACCACTCTCTGTGAGAAAAAGTGTTTCCTCGTCTCCGTTCTAAATGGCTTCCTCCTTATTCTTAAACTGTGTACCTGCCTTCTCTCCATACCCCCTGATCCCTTTAGCCACAAGGGCCACATCTAACTCCCTCTTAAATATAGCCAAATGAACTGTGGCCTCAACTACCTTCTGTGGCAGAGAATTCCAGAAAATTCACCACTCTCTGTGTGAAATTTTTTTTTCTCATCTCGGTCCTAAAAGATTTCCCCCTTATCCTTAAACTGTGACCCCTTGTTCTGGACTTCCCCAACATCGGGAACAATCTTCCTGTATCTAGCCTGTCCAACCCCTTAAGAATTTTGTAAGTTTCTATAAGACCCCCCCTCAATCTACCTTTACTGCACAAGAATAAAGATTAAATGAAGATAATTAAGAAAACCAGTGCATATGATTCAAGGTTGTAGCTAACAGCACTAATTCACAATCAGGACAAATATTTTGCTGTGACATCAATACACAGTAGTTCCATCTAATCAAATGGAAAGTGAACCAGACACTGCAGTAATCAGGATAATTATTTTTTACCGTATCGTTACTGGGAATGTAGATTTTTAAGTAGCTTCTCAATGTGTCAATTCTTTAGATTGATCTTGGACAAAATGCAAACACTGGACATTTGCCATTATATTTATAGATGGCTCACTGCAGATATTAGTTTTGGGTAACAGCATCGTGGCATCTTCTTTGGGAGCCTGTTGCTTGGAGTTTTGTTGATTGAAAGATACAGCATAGAAAAAGGCTCTTCGGCCCACCGAGTACATGCTGTCTGTCGGTCATCTGCCTATGTTTCACACCCACTCCCTATGCATTAGGGGCAATTTACAGAAGCCAATTAACCTAAAAAACACGTACGTCTTTGGCATGCGGGAGGAAACTGGGGCACTAGGGCTGCTACTCACAGCGGCAGAGACCTAGGTTCAATCCTGACCTCAGCTGCTCTCTGTGTGGAGTTTGCACGTTCTCCCTGTGACCGTGTGGATTTACTCCCACATCGCAAAGACGTGCGGGTTTGTGGGTGAATTGGCCTCTGTAAATTGCCCCGAGTGTGTCGGATAGTGGGCGTGAAAGTGGGATAACGTAGAACTAGTGTGAACGGGCGACCACGGGCCGGCACGGACTCAGTGGGCCGAAGGGCCTGGATCTTTCAATCAATCATTGCCGACAGCTAAAATGAATGTAATGAAACTGAATAAACCATTATCATCATCTGCCTAGAATCTTGAAAAATAATACACTTCTTGTCAAAACGGGCCTAGTATTAAAAATAGACACAAAGTGCAGGAATAAATCAGTATAGGCAACATCTCTGGAGAACATGGATAGGCGCCGTTTCCATTCGGGACCCTTCTTCGGAGTAGTAATTCCCTTCTTCAGCCAAGTAGTAATTGTGCATGTACAAACCAACGGCAGTAAGATTCAGCTCAGGTACTTCCAATACAAATACTGGGTCCTTCAAACGAACATTGACCCACCATGCTGGAGTAACTCAGCGGGACAGGCAGCATCTCTGGAGAGAAGGAATGGGTGACGTTTCGGGTCGAGACCCTTATTCAGACTGAGAGCCAGGAGAAATGAGAGATATGGAAGGGTAATGTGTGAAAATGATAGATCAAAGCAGATGATGATAAGGAAATGTAGAAAGGTTCGTTGTTAGCTGACAGGAAGGTGACAGAGTGAGCATCCAGTATCCAGCAGGTTGGTAAGAAAATGTTCCCATTCACCCAGACACATGGCTGATGTATGAAGATGTAGTCAGCAGCTAACCGCTTCCTAATTGTGCCCTGGGCAGAATATTTCACTATGTGTGTAGGAAGGAACTACAGATGCTGGTTTAAACCGAAGATTGACACAGAATGCTGAAGTAACTCAGCGGGGCAGGCAGCATCTCTGGAGAGAAGGAATGGGTGATGTTTTGGGTCGAGACCCTTCCTCAGACTGAAGGGTCTCTTCAGAGGTGCTGCCTGTTCTGCTGAGTTACTCCAACATTTCGTGTCTATCTTCTGAATATATTTCACTGCTACTTCTTGCATATCCCTGTGAATTCCAATCACTTTAGTTGGGTCGAGCCTTATTTCTACAAATTAGGTTTAAGCTTAAGGTTTACTATTGTCACATGTACCGAGATACAGTCAAGCATTTTATATCACCTGCTATCCAACCCGATCGGATATACCACAATCAGGTCAAACTCAAGTACAATAGTTAAAGGGGAAGATACAGAGTCCAGAATATAGTTCCCAGCATTGTAGTGCATCAGTTGCAGAGATAAAGTGCATGTCTGCAATGGGGTGGAGGAGAATCGGGCAGTATCCAGGCTTATTATCTTAAGATCATTAAGACCTTGTGTGACCTTCGATGTGTGACCTTCCCAAACACCATGGATTGAGGGCAGTCTCAGTATGGAGGAGGATGGTGGGTGGTCTCAGTGTGGAGGAGGATGGAGAGTGGTCTCAGTGTGGAGGAGGATGGTGGGTGGTCTCAGTGTGGAGGAGGATGGTGGGTGGTCTCAGTGTGGAGGAGGATGGAGGGTGGTCTCAGTGTGGAGGAGGATGGAGGGTGGTCTCAGTGTGGAGGAGGATGGAGAGTGGTCTCAGTGTGGAGGAGGATGGAGAGTGGTCTCAGTGTGGAGGAGGATGGAGAGTGGTCTCAGTGTGGAGGAGGATGGAGAGTGGTCTCAGTGTGGAGGAGGATGGAGAGTGGTCTCAGTGTGGAGGAGGATGGAGAGTGGTCTCAGTGTGGGGATGGAGAGGGGTCTCAGTGTGGAGGAGGGTGGAGAGTGGTCTCAGTGTGGAGGAGGATGGTGGGTGGTCTCAGTGTGGAGGAGGATGGTGGGTGGTCTCAGTGTGGAGGAGGATGGTGGGGGGTCTCAGTGTGGAGGAGGATGGAGGGTGGTCTCAGTGTGGAGGAGGATGGAGAGTGGTCTCAGGGTGGGGGATGGTGGGTGGTCTCAGTGTGGAGGAGGATGGTGGGTGGTCTCAGTGTGGAGGAGGATGGAGTGTGGTCTCAGTGTGGAGGAGGATGGTGGGTGGTCTCAGTGTGGAGGAGGATGGAGGGTGGTCTCAGTGTGGAGGAGGATGGGGAGTGGTCTCAGTGTGGAGGAGGATGGTGGGTGGTCTCAGTGTGGAGGAGGATGGAGGGTGGTCTCAGGGTGGGGGATGGTGAGGGGTGGGAGTGGCAGGGGAGGTGGAGGATGGAGGGTGGTCTCAGTGTGGAGGAGGATGGAGGTGGTCTCAATGTGGAGGAGGATGGTGGGTGGTCTCAGTGTGGAGGAGGGTGGTGGGTGGTTTTGGTATGGAGGAGGATGGAGAGTGGTCTCAGTGTGGAGGAGGATGGAGAGTGGTCTCAGAGTGGAGGAGGATGGAGAGTGGTCTCAGTGTGGGGGGTGGTGAGTGGTCTCAGTGTGGAGGAGGATGGAAGGTGGTCTCAGTGTGGAGGAGGATGGAGAGTGGTCTCAGTGTGGGGGAGGGTGGGTGGTCTCAGTGTGGAGGAGGGTGGTGGGTGGTCTCAGTGTGGAGGAGGATGGAGGGTGGTCTCAGTGTGGAGGAGGATGGAAGGTGGTCTCAGTGTGGAGGAGGATGGGGGGTGGTCTCAGTGTGGAGGATGGTGGGTGGTCTCAGTGTGGAGGAGGATGGAGAGTGGTCTCAGTGTGGAGGAGGATGGTGGGTGGTCTCAGTGTGGAGGAGGGTGGTGGGTGGTTTTGGTATGGAGGAGGATGGAGAGTGGTCTCAGTGTGGAGGGATGGAGAGTGGTCTCAGTGTGGAGGAGGATGGTGAGTGGTCTCAGTGTGGAGGAGGATGGAGAGTGGTCTCAGTGTGGAGGAGGATGGACAGCGGTCTCAGCATGGAGGAGGGCGGGGTGGTCTCAGTAGTCAGAGAGAAGGTCAGTGAGAAGGTCCCCTCAGGACAGAGGGTGGTGCCAGTATGGTGGAGGGTAATTTCAGTGGTCAGTGAGGTCAGTAGAAGGTGGTCCTCAGGACGGAGGGAGGGGGGGGTCTCAGTGGTCAGTAGGGGGGGGGTCTCAGTGGTCAGTGCATGGTTGCTGGCCCTAAGTCCACCCCAGCCACCACCCTGGGATTACAGACAGCGGATCCCACCCACGCTCACGGACCCCCCTCTACCTTGTAGGAATCGGTGGCCAGCAGGATGTTAAAGTCGGGGGTGGTTGCAGCCATGGCGGCTCCGGCCGCGGGCAGTGTGTGTGTGCGGAGCGGGGGCGAGGCGAGGCTGCAGCCGGGCGGCAGCGGCACCGGACCGGACCGGAGCCTCACCTCACGTCACCGGCCGTCACAGAGGAGAGGAGAGGAGAAGGGGGGAGGAGAGAGGGAGTAAGGAGGAGAAGAGGGGAGTAGAGAGGAAAAGAGGGGAGGGGAGAAGGGAGGGGGGGAGGGGAGGAAGGGGGGGGGGGGAAAGAGAGGAGAGGAGAGAAGACAGGAGTAAAGAGAAGGGAGGAGAGGGAGAGGGAGGAGGAGGGGTGGAGGAGAAGAGGAAGAGAGAGGGGAGGAAAGAAGAGGAAGTGGAGAGGGGGAGAGGCAGGTGAGGAGGGAGGAAGAGAGCGTGGACGAGGGAGAGAGTAGAGAAATGGAGATGAGGGGAGAGGAATGGAGAGGGGATGAAGGGAGAGGGAGGGATGGGGGTGAAAGGGAGGGGAGAGGCAGAAGGTAGAGGGAGGGAGAGAGGTGGAATGAAGAGGAGATGGGGAGGGGTGGAGTAGGGAGGGTGGGAAGAGAAGAGGGAAGGGAGGGAAATGGGAGGAATGCAGAGAGGAAGGGTGGAAGGGAGCAAGAGGAGAGAAGAGTGGATTGGAGTGACAGACTTGGGGTGGAGGTGATGAGGCTATGGGGAGGTAATGGTGTGAGTGTAAGGAACAGACGAGGAGTAGTAAAGGAGTGGAGTGGAGCCATTTAAAAAGCATTTGGACAGGTACATGTAAAGACTAGTTTAGAGAAGCATGGGTCAAATGCGGGCTAGAGTAGATGGGACATCTTGGTTGGCATGGGCAAGTTGGGCCGAAGGGCCTGTTTCCACGCTGTATCACTGTACAACTCAATGATTGGATTATGAGCGGATTATGAGGGGGACATTTGGAAAGGGAGGGGGAATGTCCATGGGATGGGGTTGGCGTGGTCAGTGAATGGGGAGCGCTGGTGGGCCTCATGGGAAGATGAAACTCAGCTGCAGAGGAATATGGAACAGTACAGCACAGAAACAGGCTCTTCGGCCCACAGTGTCCATGCCAAACATGATACCCTCACAATGCCCAGGATTATTAGTCGACCCAATATTGATCTCATCCACCATGTCCTTCTTCATGGTCAATACCAATACAAAGTTGGTTTAGTGCCTTGCCTACACCCCGTCACTCCAAGCCTACATCCCCACCTTTATCCTTAAGTAGTCGTATCCTCTCCCTGGTCATCCTCAGAAATCCGACCTCTCTGTCCTGGGCCTCCTCCATTGCCAGAGTGAGCACCATCAGAAATTGGAGAAGCGGAACCTCATATTCCGCTTGGGCAGTCTGCACCCCCGTGGCCTGAACACACTCCAAAGACGTGCAGGTTTGTAGGTTTACTGGCTTTGGTAAAAATTGTATATTTGTGCATGTAGGATAGCGTTAGTGTACAGGGTCAGTGTGGACTCGGTGGGCCGAAGGGCCTGTTGCCGCGCTGTATCTCTAAAGTCTAAAGTCTATGCTCTCTTAGAAGGTCTTTAACATTTCCACGTTGGGATTCAATGTGGAGTACGTGAATGTGAAGCGATTTGAGAATTAAGGGACAGAAGTTTAGGGGTAACATGAGGGGGAACTTCTTTACTCAGAGAGTGGTAGCTGTGTGGAATGAGCTTCCAGTGGAGGTGGTGGAGGCAGGTTCGATTTTATCATTTAAAAATAAATTGGATAGGGACGGGAAAGGAATGGAGGGTTATGGTCTGAGTGCAGGTAGATGGGACTAAGTGAGAATAAGTGTTCGGCACGGACTTGTAGGGCCGAGATGGCCTGTTTCCGTGCTGTAATTGTTATATGGTTATATGGTTATACTTTGGTCTACCTCTTATATTGATAGATTTTATGGCATTCCCTTTCTACATTCTTAACATGTGCTATTTGTGAAACCTTCTGCCAATTGATTCACCCGGGCTGCTGTGGAAACGGCCACATTTCTGTGCTGTCTGAAATTCTGACGATAATGCAGGAAGAAGGATTGCGCGATTTGATCGATGACCAGACTAAAAAAGGTAAATAATAAATCAGGGCATGTAAATTAATGCATGGGTTAACAGTCGATAGTTTTCAGACACACAACATTGGCAAAAACTGAAGAGCGGACTCACTTTTGTTTTAAGATAGAACGTGTTAGATTGTTGACTTACTGCATACGAACCTAGGCTGGCATTGAATAGCTCTCCACGGTGAAAATGTGAACTGGTCGACAAGAAGCCAACACATCAATAGGTGACATATATTTCTTTAACTCAATTTATCATCCACATACTGTTCATATAATGAGACGTGCAAGGACAAAATATTCAAACATTGCTCTCTCCTGGGATTCGCTATCATAATATTTAACAGTTCGAACAAAGAGTAAATCCAGAACTCAATGACATGGATTGGCTTACAGCAGCAACTGCTGCCTCTCAAGCGCAGAAAAAGTGGCCACATATACCTAGGTAGAGTGTGATGGATACAGGTGAAAATAAACTAAACTAATGTGTTGGAAGGAACTGCAGATGCTGGTTTAAACCGAAGATAGACACAAAGAGCTGGAGGTAGAGTATAGTCATGCTTATGTACATCCACAATTAGCAAGTGTACAGAAACAGGCCCACTAAGCCCGCATTGAAGAGGCGCCATCCTTTCTTCTTAGTCATAGCTGACCATGGGTGTCTCCAGGTTTGGAGGATGCCTGTGTGTGTGACTTTGTTTAATGTAGGGAGACTGGTGCACAGACAGCCACCCCACGGTCCTTGACAGATCTGGGTCAGGATCTGGGTTGGAGTCCAAGACGACCGGAGACCCTTTTCTGCCGCAGCCTTCATCCACCTTCCCAGCCGTTGTGACGCTCCACTGAGGTCAGCCATCGTCCTCCGCCTGGTCCACCGTTGAGGTCTTTGTCAGAGACCTTCCCTTCGACCTCACCGCCACGGGTGGCCCTACCAGGAGCATCGCTCCAGACGGCATCGCTCTCAGGATCTCAGGTCCACACAAGCTTCTCCACACAAGGTGACAATCCACAGAGAGGAGAGGTGCCATCATGTATTGTCTTTCCTCTAACTGGAAAGCCCGCAACAAGAGCTCTTCACTGTACCCCTGTACACATTGCAACAAACTAAACTAGACCATGTGTTGATGCAATCTATATGTTGATAATGTGGAACACAACTGACTTGGTATTGTTTTTTTTTTAATTCTCTCTCCACAATTGCCGTGGAACGAATTAAGTTTGATGCACGATGTGCAATTTCTAGGCACCCAAGACTAGCAAAGTCTCATGGTAGTATGAGTCACCAGCCTAAAATATTACGCAGTGCACGGGGAGGAAATAGGGCACAGATGAATCCCTATCTGAAAATTAATTTTATTTTTCATTACCAATAGAGAAGGGGCTGATCCATCATTGGTAATATATATAATCGCAGAATCAGCGAGACTTATTTATCGTAGGTTACACCAATACATCTAATAAATATAGCTATATTTTCTAGTTGCTACAAAATTCTTTCACGAACTTAAATAACGCTTTGTTACAGCCCATTGATTTCTTGCCTTCCGCCTATTTTGGAATGTCGATATGATTTTTTAAAAGAAGTTATTGCTGGTCACATTTCTACCATTTAAAATGTGTCGGAGTCGATTACCGGCTGTAACTTGGTTTCCAAAAGAAGCAAAATTAGTGAGAGAGGGCAGCACGGTGGCGCAGCGGTAGAGTTGCTGCCTTACAGGGGCCGAGACCCGGGTTCGATCCTGACCACGGGTGCTGTCCGTATGGAGTTTGTACGTTCTCCCCGTGACTGCGTGGGTTTTCTCCGGGGGCTCTGGTTTCCTTCCACATTTCAAAGACGTACAGGTTTGTAGGTCAACTGGCTTGGTATAAAATGTAAAATTGTGTGTAGGATAGTGTTAATGTGCGGGGACTGCTGGTCGGCAGGAGACTCGGCGGGCCGAAGGGCCTGTTTCCGCGCTCTTTCTCCAAACTACATTTTTTCTCTTTGAATTCTGTATGACTTTATAAAGTGCTGGTGTGAATTTCTAAATGGGATTTTTTTCTCCTCTGTTGCCAAGGTTTAGTGCAGCTGGGACCAGCAGACTGCCTGGCTGCGACCTGGCCCAGCTGTTGCCTGTCCTCTACAACAATATTTTAACAGCAAAGCTATCTTCCGGCTGAAAACATCCTCCCTCTATCAGAGTCACAGTCACACAGCACAGAAACAGGCCCTTGGGCCCATCTCATCCACGCCAACCAAGATGCCCCATCTAAGCTGGTGATGTCTGCCCACATTTGGCGCCTATCCTTCCCAATTCTTCCTATCCATGTAACTGTTCAGCATTATTTTAAATGCTGTTATATTACCTACCTCAAGTTCCTCCTTTTTTACATCAAAATAAACTCTTCAGAATTTAAAAAATATACAAAACAAGAACCAGGCAAAAATCCTGCCGACATTTTCTCTTCCGTCATTCTGCTACCCCGCGTATCCAGTGACAATCTACACCCATTCCTGCACCAGAGATGTTTCCTGTCTACTGTTCTATGTTCTATGTTAAAAATAATTCTCAATACATGATTTCCATTTTCCAACTGCACCCAAAATCTTGCTCCCCTCATTCAGAAACACATGCACTATTCACAAGTTATAGGAGCGGAATTAGGCCATTCGGCCCATCAAATCTACTCCGCCATTCAATCATCTATCTTTCCCTCTATACCCCCATTCTCCTGCCTTCTCCCCGTAACTCCTGACTGGCCAAGAATCTGTCAATCTCCGCCTTAAAAATATCCATTGACTTTGCCCCTGTGGCAATGAATTCCAAAGATTCACCACCATCTGACTAAAGAAATTTGAAGAATTTTGTTTTTTTGTCTGTGATACAGACTTCCACCTGCAGCTGGTCACTACAGATTGTTTAATGGTTTAGACTGCTAGTTACATAAGTGGGTTAGATTCTGTTGGTAGTTAATTTAATTTACTCAATTGAATAAAACACGAATTGCTTATGAATTTTGTCTCAATTTCAGGGAATGATCAAATTAAACCACTGACAGTCCACTTTATCCACGTCCATTAAGGCACATAGTGTAAAGAATTATTGGTGAAAACTCATTAAAAAACCATGACTCCGCGTAACTTTCATGGCAATATTATAACAGTGTACATGCTCCTTCTAATAATTTACCAGGGCTAAAACCCATTAAAACAAAATTATTTGCCACTCAATATTAGATATTAAATACAAAAAGACATGAGCACTTTCTGGCATAATATCAGAATCTTCAGCTTGACTCACAACCTTAATGTTTACAAGTCAACTGATGACTCCTAATGGCCCACTGTAACTTTGGCAGAAAATCACCAGGCTATTTTTGGATTAAGCAGGACAGACACAAAAAACTGGAGGAACTCAGCGGGACAGGCAACATCTCTGGAGAGAATGAATGGGTGACGTTTTGGGTCATGACCCTTCTTCAGACGTCTACCCATTCCTTCTCTCCAGAGATGCTGCCTGTCCTGATGAGTCCTCCAGCATTCTGTGTCTATCTTCGATTTAAACCAGCATCTGCAGTTCCTGCGGACAATAAGAACCCAGATTTAGCGACAATTTCAAGCGCAGTTTCTTGTTAAGTTGTTCCGTGCTGCAGCAGGGCGTGTCCAGTCCATGCGCTCGGCCCTTTGGATCGGCCTCCAATCCAGCTGAGCCCCAGGCTGCTGCCGGGCCTCCAGCGGCCCTCTCCAGCGACAAGGCGCCCTGCGCTGCCTCACGCAGCCAGTCTGTAAACAGGTCTGGTACATCCCTATCAGCAATGATGGAAGTGCCCTAAATACTTTGTATATAGTCCAAAATTGTGAGCAGTTTTGGGACCTGTATCTCAGGAAGGTGAGAAAAAACTTTTTCACCCAGAGAGTTGTGAATTTGTGGAATTCCCTGCCACAGAGGGCAGTGGAGGCCAAGTCACTGGATGGATTTAAGAGAGAGTTCGATAGAGCTCTAGGGGCTAGTGGAGTCAAGGGATATGAGGAGAAGGCAGGCACGGGTTATTGATAGGGGACAATCAGCCATGATCACAATGAATGGCGATACTGGCTTGAAGGGCCGAATAGCTTCCTGCACCTATTTTCTATGTTTTTATGTTTCCATGAAGGATGTGATGCATGGGTGATGGTCCAGAGGTGGTTTACAACAATGATCCCAGGAATGATTGGGTTAACATATGATCGGTTCATAAGTTCGAGGAACAGAAATAGGCCACTCAGCCCATCAAGTCTACTCCGCCATGGCTGATCTATCTTTCCCTCTCAACCCCATTTTCCTGCCTTCTCCCCATAATCCCTGGCACCTTGATGAGCATTGGACAGCGTTGGGCCTGAACTCACTGGCGTTTAGAAGGATGAGGAGGGACTTGGATAGAGCAGCTGTGGAGAGGATATTTCCACTCATGCGAAAGTCTAGGACCAGAGCCCACAGCCTCAGAATAAAAGTACGTACCTTTAGAAAGGAGATGAGGAGGAATTTTGCCAGATGGTGGTGAATCTGTGGAATCCATTGGATATTTTTAAGGCGAAGATTGGCAGATTCTTGATTAGTACGGGTGTCAAAGGTTATGGGAAGAAGGCAGGAGAATGGGGTTGAGAGGGAAAGATAGATCAGCTGTGATTGAATGGTGGAATAGACGATGATCCGAATGGCCTATTTCTGCTCCTATAATGTATGAACCTATGAAAGCCAGACAGAGGTAACAAGTGAATGATTTCTCCCCACTTTCTCTGGGAACCCCAACTTCACAAACCTATTAATTCCTCCTAACATGACAGCACGTAATGGCTGATTGGACTGAATACTGGTTGATGAAATACTGCCCGAGCCTGAGGGGTGTTCTGGGACATGCCGTGCCTCTTTCTGAGCTGTCTTTGAGCAGTTACAAAACTGGCATTGATCTATTGGTGGTGGAAATTTACTCGAGAACATTCTGTTCACAAAATCCAATCCAGTTAATTTACTGCCCAACCAGTCTGCTCTCCATCGCCTTGTTAATGAACATGCTGTCAACAGCATTATGAAGCAGCACTTGCTTTCAAAACCCTGCTCCCCACTGACCAGGGTGGACTTCACCACTTGGGTCCAATCCTCATCAACAAACTGGTCCAAATGAGCATCAAAGAGGTAACATGTTGGACGAGGTGAGACTGATCTTCCTTAATATTCGCCCAGCCTTAAACGAGGAGTCACGAGACATAGTCACAGAGTCATAGAGTGATACAGTGTTGAAACAGGCCCTTCGGCCCAACTTGCCCACACCTGGCAACTTGTGTAAGAAAGAACTGCAGATGCCGGTTTAAATCGAAGGTAGACACAAAATGCTGGACTAACTCAGCAGGTCAGGCAGCATCTCTGGAGAGAAGGAATGGGCGATGTTTCAGGTTGAGATCCTTCTTGGATGTCAGGGGTGGGGGCGGGACAGAGATAGAATGTAGGCGGAGACGGTAAGACTAGTGGGAGAACTGGGAAGGGGGAGGGGATGGAGAGAGAGGGAAAGCAAGGGCTATCTGAAATTGGAGAAGTCAATGTTCATACCGCTGGGGTGTAAACTACCCAAGCGATATATGAGGGGCACGATAGTTTTGTTTTTATACAGAGGGTGCTGTGTGCCTGGAACACACTGCCAGAGGTAGTGGTGGAGGCAGATACAACCGTGGCATTTAAGGGGCTTTTAGGTGGGCACATGGATATGCAAAGAGATGGAAGTGTCTGGATCACGGACATGCAGATGAGATTAGTTTACCTTGGCCTTATGTTTGGCACAGACATTGTGGATCGAACGGCCTGTTCTTGTGCTAGACAACTCTATGTTCTCTGGTAACTCCTTGTTGGGATAAAACTACATCTGTTTCACCAAAATATCTCACAATTAATTAAATCTGAAGAAGGGTATCGACCCGATGAGTTTCACCAGCATTTTTGTCCACTCACAGTTAATTAAAGACTTCTATAAAATGCAGTCACAGTTGTTAGAAAGGCAAGCAGCAGCCAATCCTTGTGCAACTAACAAAATGTAAAATAAATAACCATGTTTTCTATTTTACATGTTGTTCCCCGAGGCATATTTATTGGACGAGAACTGGGAAAATTTGAACGAGAGTTTTTGGAATATTGCCGTGAGATATTTGGTCCGTCTGCATCAACAGATGGTGTCAGGATTTAATATTTCTTGTTCAGGATGACAGCCTGACAATCCAGTCTATTGCATCTGGCGTGCCCGATGTGGCCTCTTGTACATCAGCCAGACAAAGCGTCGACACGGCGATCGTTTCACCCAACACTTGCGCTCAGACCGACTCAGTCCAAGGCCGAATGGATCTCCTGACCTTTCCCAGCGAGAGGATTTGAGCATAGTGGCGAAATATACTCATCTATAGAAGACACAACGGCACAACACAGCAACAGGCCCTTCGGCCCACAGTTACGGATGACCCAAAGCTGGGTGGCAGTGTAAGCCGCGAGGAGGATGCTATGAGGCTGCAGGGTGACTTAGACAGGTTGGGTGAGTGGGCAGATGCAAGGCAGATGCGGTATAATGTGGATAAATGTGAGGTTATCCACTTTGGTGGCAGGAACAGGAAGGCAGATTATTATCTGAATGGTGTCAGATTAGGAAAAGGGGAGGTGCAACGAGACCTGGGTGTGCTTGTACATCAGTCACTGAAAGTAATCATGCAGGTACAGCAGGCAGTGAAGAAAGCTAATGGCATGTTGGCCTACATTGCAAGAGGATTTGAGTTTTGGAGCAACAAGGTCCTTCTGCTGTTGTTCAGGGCCATGGTGAGACCGCACCTTGAGTATTGTGTGCAGTTTTGTTCTAATTTGAGGAAGGACATTCTTACTATTGAGGGAGTGCAGCGTAGGTTCACCAGGTTAATTCTCTGGATGGCGGGACTGACATATGATGCAAGATTGGATCAACTGGGCCTATATTCACTGGAATTTAGAAGGATGAGAGGGGATTTCTTATAGAAACAAATACAATTCTAAAGGGAGTGGACAGGCTAGATGCAGGAAAAAATATTCCCAATGTTGGGGAACGTCAGAACCAGGAGCCACAGTTTAAGAATAAGGGGTAGGCCATTTAGGACTGAGATGAGGAAAGACTTTTTCAGCCACAGAGTTGCGAATCTGTGGAATTCTCTGCCACAGAAGGCAGTGGAGGCCAATTCACCGGATGTATTCAAGAGAGAGTTAGATTTAGCTCATAGGGCTAATGGAATCAAGGGATATGGGGAGGAAGCAGGAACAGGGGACTGATTTTGGATGATCAGCCATGATCATATTGAATGGCGGTGCTGGGGTGAAGGGCCGAATGGCCTACTCCTGCACCTATTTTCTACATTTCTGTCCTGGGCCTCCTCCATTGACAGAATGAGACCACGCGCAAAATGGAGGGACTGCACTTCATATTCCGTTTGGTTAGCTCACAACACTAAGTCTGAGCATTGAATTTTCAAATGTTATTGTTAGTTTTAGAGACACAGCATGGAAACAGGCCCTTCGGCCCACCAAGTCCACGCCGACCAGCGATCACCCCCTACGCTAATTTTATTTTGCACACTGGGGATTATTTATACAAGCCCGTTAACCGACAAACCTGGACGTCTTTGGAATGTGGGAGGAAACCAGAGGACCCGGAGAAAACCCACGCGGTCACGGGGAGAGCATGCAAACTCCACACAGACAGCAGCCCTAGTCAGGATTGAATCTGCGTCTCTGGTGCTGTAAGGCAACAACTCTACTACTGTGCCACCCTCACTAGTAACTACCAACCCCCCCCCCCCCCCCCCCCTTACATCTTCCCCCACCCACCTGGACTCACTCTTATTTCTCCCCTCCCCCTCTCCTTCCACCAGCATTCCTCCTCTAACTTCACAATTGGCAACTCTTTCATCCTTTTGCCTGATAATAATAATAAATTTTATTTATGGGCGCCTTTCAAGAATCTCAAGGACACCTTACAAAAATTTAGCAGGTAGAGGAAGAACATGTAAGGGGAATGAAATAAATAGTAGAGACATGACTAGTACACAAAGTAAATACAAAATTCAATTCACAACACAATATGATACCTTCCGTCATTTCATCTCCAGCCACTGTTTCATCTATGTAAGTATCAACCCCCCCCCCCCCCCCCCCCCCCCCCTTCACCTGCATCAACCTGTTACCTGCCAGGCTTTGTCCTGCCCCTCCTCTCTCCCAGCATTCTACCCCCCCCCCCTCCCCCCTTTAATCAGTCTGAAGAAATTCCCCACCCAAAACACCACCTGTCCATGTTCTCCAGAGATGCTGCCTGACCCGCTGAGTTACTTCAGCCTTGTATGTCTTTTGATCAAAAAGTGTCTTGCTTGCTGCAAATTATTTGTGTGTGTGTGTGTGTGTCTCTCTCTCTCTCTCTCTCTCTGTGTCTCTCTCTCTCTCTCTCTCTCTCTCTCTCTCTCTCTCTCTCTCTCTCTCTCTCTCTCTCTCTCTCTCTCTCTCTCTCTCTGTCTCTCTCTCTCTCTCTTTCTCTCTCTCTCTCTCTCTCTGACTCTCTCTGTCTCTGACTCTGTCTCTGTGCCTCTCTCTCACTGTCTCTGTCTCTCTCTGTTTCTCTCTCTCTCTGCCTCCCTCTTGCTCTGTGTCTGTTTCCTCTCCTCTCCACTTTTCTCCTCTCTCTCTCTGTCTCTGACTGACTCTCTCTCTGTGCCTCTCTCTCATTGTCTCTGTCTGTCTGTCTGTCTCTCTCTCTCAGTCTCCCTCTCAGTCTCTCTCTCAGCCTCTCTCTCTCTCCCTCTCTCTCTCTCCTCCAGTTGTAGAGGTCAACCCCGTGTGCGTGCCCGTGCGGAAGGCCAGCCGGCGACTGATCAGGAACCGTTGCTGCCAACCTGTATCCGCTGTGGCATTTAAATCAACAGTAAATGAATGTTATTGATCGTTTGGTGAAAAAAAATGTAATTGGGGCTAATCAATAACTCAGAAATTTGACAACTGTGAATGCATCTGGTACTTTCTTGCACTCACCACATTGAAACCAGGTACGGAATTGCATGTTAGACAGAGCAGTTGTAGGGAAGTTGAAATTCAAATAAAGGAAAAATAAACGTGGCCAGAAAAAAGACTGAATGACTATTCAGACTAAAGAGTACAGTTCTACAGTTTGCAGAGGAACAGAGAGATGTTGGTGAACATACATACATCCTTAACAATAGCACGGCAAGTTGGAGAGTGATTTACTGGGATTCATAGATAGAAGCCTTGAGTCTAGATATGGGAAAGTTACCCTCAACATATACAATCTCTCATTAGGTCAGTGGTAGGAAAGCCACATTCTATATTCTCCCCACTCCTGTCCAGTGCAAGGTACAGTCAAGTCAAGTTTATTTGTCACATACACATACGAGATGTGCAGTGAAATGAAAGTGGCAATGCTCGCGGACTTTTGTGCAAAAGACAAACAACAAAACAACCAAACAAATTATAAACACAATCATAACACACATATTCTTTTACATAATAAATAATGGAAGGAAAAACGTTCAGTGGAGTTAGTCCCTGGTGAGATAGGCGTTTACAGTCCGAATTGCCTCTGGGAAGAAACTCATTCTCAACCTCTCCGTTCTCATCGCATGGCAACGGAGGCGTTTGCCTGACCGTAGCAGCTGGAACAATCCGTTGCAGGGGTGGAAGGGGTCTCTCATGATTTTATTTGCTCTGGAGTTGCACCTCCTGTTGTATAGTTCCTGCAGGGGGGCGAGTGAAGTTCCCATAGTGCGTTCGGCCGAACGCACTACTCTCTGCAGAGCCTTCTTGTCCTTGGCAGAGCAATTCCCAAACCAGATGGTAATATTCCCGGACAAGATGCTTTCCACCGCCGCTGCGTAGAAGCACTGGAGGATCCTTGGAGACACTTTGAATTTCCTTAATTGCCTGAGGTGGTAAAGGCGCTGCCTTGCCTTACTCACCAGTGCTGAGGCGTGTGATGCCCATGTCATATCCTCGGAGAAGCTTGAAAGCGCGCACCACTAGACTCAGGAACAGCTTCTTCCCCTCCATCACCAGGCTTCTGAACGGTCCTTCCATAAGCTAGGGCACCGTCCGATTCACCTCTACCCCATTGCGGCCACTGGACTTTGTCTCTGGAACTGGGGCGCTACAATGCTGAGAACTGGATTCCGCACTCTTTATCTTCCCCCCTATAGCTCTATCTTAGTTTAATTTGGGGACACGGCGCGGAAACAGGCTCTTTGGCCCACCACGTCCGCGCAGACAAGCGATCCCCACACGCTAACAATATCCCACACTCTAGGGACAATTAATCTACAAACCTGCGCGTCTTTGGAATGTGGGAGGAAACTGGAGCTCCTGGAGAAAACCCTTGTGGTCAAGGGGAGAACGTGCAAACTCCGTACAGACAGCGTGTGTGGTCACGATCGAACCTGGGTCTCTAGCGCTGTAAGGCAGAAGCTTTACCGCTGCGCCACCGTGCCACCCTACTAACATCTAATGTACTTGAGTTTGACTTTATTGTATTGAAGTATAGTATTATCTGATTTGATTGAATTACATGCAAAACAAAACTTTTCACTGTACACATCACAACAATAACCCGAAACCTAACTTAATGCAATGCACTAATTAGGTCAGTATTGGAATGTTGCACCCACCTCGAGACACCTCATCTTAAGAAGAAGTTTTAGAGAGTGTTCAGAAAACATTTGAAGAGCCTGAAGAAGGTCCTGACCCATAGCTTCGTCTCTTCATGTCCTCCAGAGATGTTTTCATGTCCTCCAGAACGTGGTGTTTTTAATCAAGATCCCAACATCCGCAGTTCCTTGTGTCTTTGGTAAACATTTGCTGGCCTGGAACCAGAATGAAGGATTTCAGCTCTAAGGTGGGACTGTAGAAGCTGGGTTTGGTCTCCAAGATGCAAAAAAAGGTTGAGGGGAAATTCAATAGATGTGCATAGGTTATGGGAGCAGAATTAGGCCATTCGGCCCATCAAGTCTACTCCGCCATTCAATCATGGCTGATCTACAATTCCCTCTCGACCCCATTCTCCTGCCTTTCCCCATAATCCCTGACACCCGTACCAATCAACAACCTGTCAATCTCCACATGTGCATAGCTGTGATATACGTTCTTGATTAATAAGATCATCAAAGGTTATGGGAGAAGGCAGGAGAATGGGGTTGACAGGGAAAAAAATAGATCAGCCATGATTGAATAGCGGAGTAGACTCAGTGGGCTTATTGGCCTAATTCGTCTCCAATGTCTTATTTTAAGAAATGCACAGTGAGAGTAAGAATGTGCTGAGGTACCATCAAGTGATCGATTGCTTCAGAAATAATGACGAATGAAGACACAGAGTGCTGTAGTAACTCAGCTGGTCAGGCAGCATCCCTGGAGAATGCGGGAGGCGATGTCTCGAAGGGCCGAATTGGCCTCCTCCTACACCTATTGTCTACAGTCTATTGTCTATTGATGATTCAGGCCAGGACCCATATTCAGAGCAATTTAGATCGGGGACCTGATCCCCTTAATTACATGGGAACAGGTCCCATGGTCCAACATCCAAGATGCCCCATGTCCCAATTGCTCACATTTGGCCCATATCCATCTAAACCTTTCCTATCCAAGAGATTTTAAATGCTGTTACAGTCGCTGCCTCAACTACCTCCTCTGGCAGCTTGTTCCATTTACCCAACACTCTCTGAGTGAAAATGTTGCCCTTCAATTTCCTGTTGTACCTTGCCCCTCTCACCTTAAACCTTTGTCCTCTGGTGCTTGATTCCCCTACTCTGGGCAGAAGACTCCGTGCATTCACCCTGTGCGGAAACTTGGGTTCATTTTACAAGATACAAGATACAAGATACAATTTATTTGTCATTTGAACCCGAAATGCTTGCAGCCATACATTACAAACAAATAGACCCAAGACACAACATAATTTACATAAACATCCATCACATTGCTGTGATGGAAGGCCAAAAAAACTTATCTCTCCATTGCACTCCCCCCCGAAGTCAGAGTCAAAGTCAAAGCCCCCGGCTGGCGATGGCGATTGTCCCGCGGCCATTAAAGCCACGCCGGGTGGTGCGAGGTCGCACAACAGGTTCTTGATGTTAGAGCCCCCGGCGTGCGCTCGCAGAGTCCCGCGGCCATTCCAAGCTGCGCGGGGTGGTGCTGTAAGGCCCCGCTCCAGGAGCTCTTCGACCCCGCAACTCGGGCGGGAGAAGTCGCCGTTGCGGGAGCCCTGAAAAGCGGTCTCCCTTCAGGGACCCGCGGGCTCCCGGTTCCGCCGTCCGCCAGACCCGCAGTTGCAGCCTCCGAATCTCCAGAGGTCGGGCCGCAGCAGCGCTCCACCACCGCTCCACCCGCTCTGGACTCGGCCAGCTCCGCAACGGTGAGGTGAGTCGTCGGCACCAGAGCCCCCGGTCTTCCTGTTGGAGGCCGCTCCTCGTTGCAGCCCCAACGACAACGGAAAGGTCGGGTCTCCCGTGCAGGGAGAGATTAAAGGTTACCCCCACCCCCCCACACACACACACCCCAACAAAAAATAACAAAAACTACATAAAAACATAGACAAAAAATAATAAAAACGCAGACGGGCTGCAGAGGCCGCTGCTGACGAGAGTCGCGCCGCCTACCACCGCTACTTTTAGTTTCAAGCAGTGTTGCAGATAGACAGACTGGTGAACTCTGCTAGACTTGCATGCTGGCCTTCATCACTCAGGGAATTGAGTAAGGAAGTTAGGACGTTTTGTTACAATTGTACAAGACATTGGCGAACTGCTCGCCCACTGAGTTCCTGCAGCAATTTGTGTTCTTATTAAACGTAGACATGGTTTTACAGGGTGAACTTGCAAACTTTTCCAACGAGTCGAGGATTGGACGTACAGTAAACAATACCAAGGATAGTGATGCACTGCATCAGAATGGGTGGCCTAGAGCCCACAATGGTCCCTTGTTGGCTGGGGAAGAGGAGCGAACGATGGGATATGAACAGTGAAAGTAGCATGATCACTAGGGTGGAGGAGAGATGGAGAGAGGGAAAGCAAGATTTATTTGAAATTGGAGAAATCAATATTCATACCATGGGGATGAAATCTGCCCTAGCGAAATATGAGGTGCTGTTCCTCCAATTTACCATAGATGCAGGCTCCGATTTCTTCAGTACCTTTTCATACCTCTAGTTCCCCTCTCCTCTGACTCTCACTGAAGAATGGCCTCAACCCGAAACGTCACCTATTCCTTTTCTCCAGAGATGCTGCCTGACCCGTTGAGTTACACCAGCATGTTGTGTCTATCTTCGGTTTAAACCAGCATCTGCAGTTCCTTCCTACACATCCGAATGGGCAGACAGGTGTGAGATGAGATTTAATATGGAGATGTGTGAGGTGGCCCAAAAGGCAGAAAGAATATGGACATGGATTTAGAACGGAGACGAGGAAACACTTTTTCTCACAGAGAGTTGTGTGTCTGCGGAATTCTCTGCCTCAGAGGCCAGTTCTCTGGATGCTTTCAAGAGAGAGCTAGATAGGGCTCTTAAAAATAGCGGAATCAGGGGATATGGGGAGCAGGCAGGAACGGGGTACTGATTGGGGATGATCAGCCATGATCACATTGAATGGCGGTGCTGGCTCGAAGGGCCGACTGGCCTCCTACTGCTTACTCCTTATTTTTAAACTGTAGCCCTGGTTCTGGACTCCCCCAACATCAGGAACATGCTTCCTGCCTCTAGCGTGTTTTAGCGCCTTTAACAATCTTATACATTTCATTTGTTATATATCTCTAAACTAAACTAAAATAAAAGATAGAAAATACTAGGAATACTCAGCAAATCGGACTGTGTATGTGGAAACAGACTGAATGTTTCAGGAGAGAGTCAATTTGGCCAGGACGAATGGTTTAAAAATTAAATGAGGAAAACATTTTTAGTGGGTGAGGTCCCTGTCCTGGTCCCTCAACACCTCCAAGCTGATCAAAAAGGCACAGCAGCGCCTTTACTTCCTGAGGAGGCTCAAGAAAGCCCACCTGTCCCCCCGGATCCTGACCAACTTTTACCGCTGTACCATAGAGAGTATCCTGACCACCTGCTTCACGGTATGGTACAGCAGCTGCACTGCTGCGGACAGGAAAGCACTACAACGGGTGGTGAAAACCGCGCAGCACATCATCGGTGCCCCGCTCCCTGCCATGGATGCCCTCCACCGAAAACGGTGTCTGAGACGGGCTGGGAAGATCATCAAAGACCCCTCACACCCCAACCATGGACTGTTTGCCCTCCTCCCATCAGGGAGGCGGTACAGGAGCCTCAGGTCACGTACTAGTAGGATGAGGAACAGCTTCTACAACAATACAATCACATTGCTGAACTCGGAGTCCCGACGATAGATTTCTCCGGTCCCTCCATCCCCATTGTTTAATTATTCTGTATTTTTTGATTATTCTGTATCTTCTCTCTTTCTATTTTTTTTTATTTCTTTATGTACAACTAGTACGGACTGACGCAAAACTGCATTTCGTTGTACTGATACTTGTATTTGTGCGATGACATTAAAGTTGAATTGAATTGAATTGAATTGAAAGAGTTGCTCCCTTATAGCGCCAGAGATCCTGGTTGGATCTTGACCAAGGGTGCTGTCTGTACGGAGTTTGTACATTCTCCCCGTGACCTGCGTGGGTTTTCTCTGGGATCTGTGGTTTCCTCCCACACTCCAAAGACGTGCAGGTTATGTGGGTTAATTGGCTAAGTATAAATGTAAATTGTCCCTAGTGTGTGTAGGATAGTGTTAGTGTGCGGGGCATCGCTGGTCAGTGCGGACTTGGTGGGCCGAAGGGCCTGTGTGTCTAAACTAAACTAAATTAAATTAAAATTATTGTATGCCAACATTTTTCACACCGTACACTTCCATATTAGAAATATCTCTCTCTCCCCTGACTCTCATTGAAGAAGGGTCTGGGGTGGAAGATTGCAACCTTCACGTGGTCTGCCCTGTTTCAACTAATGCAATCAAACCCAGCGTGCACAAACGGAAGATCAAATAGAACAAGTTGTCCAACAACTTTAGGCTGTGCACGCCACATGAAAGAAGAAGTAGAAGGGCCCTATCCTCATTGCAAACCAGCATCTGCAGTTCCTTCCTACACGCCGACTTGCCCTATTTACTGCTTCCTCTGGCGGGGATTATGTAAGAACATCATACAGAATGCCGTCTGTAAAAGTTTGCAAAAACTGAGGAGGTATTGTAAACTTAAATGTCACAACGTGGTGAGAACATTGATTTCCCAGTTTATGAATGGGTCTCCAAAAAAAAATCTTGGAGACTGCCTGCCACGTAAGCACTTTGCAGCAGGGGGCGCAGGGCACGGGTTTCTGCTGAGGACTACTTTGAGATTGTAAATTATCCATTGTTTCATGTTAAACCTTTCAACTATTGTGTCCTCAGAATAATCCCGAGGAGCTTTCCTCTGAATAAGTCATGTCAGAGCAATATGGCCCGCGGCTGGAGAGTGGATTCCAATCAGAGACTTTTAGAGAATTCAATATATAGTGAACCCCAACAAATAATATTATAATGCACAATTGGATACAAAGTGCTGGAGTAATTCGCCATGTCAGCCAGCATTGTCTGAGGAAGGGTGCCCACCCGAAACGTCACCCATTCCTTCTCTCCAGCGATACTGCCTGTCCCGCTGAGTTACTCCAGCACCCTGTGTCCTGTTGTGTTAATCACCCTGTTAAATATCAGCATATTTAGTAATTTGTTACTGAATATTATATTCCAATTGAAATTGAAAGGCTCTGCCTCTGGTGAATATGATATTGATGGTAGACACAAGTGCTGGCTGTATTTCTGTATTCTGTTCTGTATTCATGCCTTCTATATTCTGTTGTGCTGAAGCAAAGCAAGAATTTCATTGTCCTATCAGGGACACATGACAATAAACTCTCTTGAATCTTGAATATTGGAGAAACTCCACGTTAAAAATACCCATTGTCCTCCACAGCCGTCTGTGGCAATGAATTCCATAGATTCACCACCCTCTGACCAAATAAATTCCTCCTCATCTGCTTTCTAAAGGGACGTCTTTTTATTCTGAGTGTTTAAGAAGGAACTGCAGATGCTGGAAAACCGAAGGTGGACAAAAATGCTGGAGAAACTCAGCGGGTGAGGCAGCATCTATGGAGCGAAGGAAATAGGCGACGTTTCGGGCCGAAACCCTTCTTCAATTTGAGATTGATATTGTTTCCATCGCTTTTAAATTATGCTTTCGAAATCACCTGTCTTTTAAATGAATTCTTCCAATTAATATCACTCGTGGGACAATTTAGCTGGGACATCTTGTTTGGGTCATTTTTCTCAGGGAATTTACGTTTGGGTCATTCTCTTCCGAAGGAAGACACACAAAAATTGCTGGAGTAACTAACTCAGCGGGTCAGGCAGCTCCCCAGGTGACGTTTCAGGTCGAGACCCTTCTTCTCGGCGGAAATTCAGTGTCACTATTCCGTTTTCTCCAGAGATGCTGCCAGTCCCGCTGAGTTACACCCCAGCAGTTTGTGTTTACAGTCGGTGTAAACCAGCATCTGCAGTTCCTTCCCACACAAGTAATTTCAGTCTCTCGTTTGAACAAACGCAAGGAATGAACTCCGACGGTCATTTAGTGCAAATTGGGCAGCAATGTTCGCCGTTGAGTTTCATGTGAAGGTTGGCACTGACTCAAATCGTGTGTGTGTGTGTGTGTGTGTGAATCTGCACAGTGCAGAAGCCCCCTGTGTTGAGTCCACATTGTATTGTTCTGGCACAACCAGAGTGAGAGCAGCTTTTATGTGAGAGGCAGCCAGCCAGCCAGCCTTGTGTTTGGAGTGGGCAGTGCCGGGCCAGCCAGCCTTGTGTTTGGAGTGGGCAGTGCCGGGCCAGCCAGCCTTGTGTTTGGAGTGGGCAGTACCGGGCCGGGCCAGCCTTGTGTTTGGAGTGGGCAGTACCGGGCCGGGCCAGTCCGCTTGTGTCTCGGCTGCGCTGCACACACTACTAGCAGGAAGTGGGGTACATCGATCAGGTTTTTTTTAATTGACAGAATCCGGCAGGCAGAAAGGGATTGTGGTTTGGATAAAGCCTCGATCCTGAACTGTGTACATCCTTAATACCTTGTGTCGGGGAGAGCAGAGTTAGATCACTAAAACGTAAGCAATCCGTTTCCTCTCTGCTGATAGATAAGCCGTGCGAAGCCGAGATAGAACTGGCGTGATATCTATCTGCTTCTCTCTCTCTCTCTCTCCCTGCTTCTCTCCCTCTCTCCATCTCTCTCCCTTTCTCTCTCTGCTTATCTCTATCTCTGCTTCTCTCTCTCTCCCCCCTCTCTCTCTCTGCCTCCGTCCCTCCCTCTGCCTTCCTCTCACCTCCTCTCTCCCCATCTCTCTCCCTCTTTCTCTGTTTCTCTCTCCCTCCTTCTCTCTGCCTCCCTCCCTCTCCCTCTCTCCCCACTCCTTGCTGGCATTTATTTGGTGTGCTGTGTGCGCGCAGGAGAGGGGGCAAGAGTGAGGGGCTGCAAAGATGTTGGACCCGTCGTCTAGCGAGGAGGAGACGGAGGATGTGGTGGAGGAAGAGTGCAAGGAGGTGCAGGCACCGGCGGCCGGCAGCCGCTTGTCCCCCAGCAGAACAAGCGAGAGTAGCGGTGGCGGCGGCCTGCAGCCCACCAGCCGCAGTAGCAGCATCCGTCCCTCCAGCCCCAGCCCGTCCGTGGTGAGCGAGAAGGAGAAAGAGGAGCTGGAGAGGCTGCAGAGAGAGGAGGAGGAGAGGAAGAGAAAACTGCAGCTCTACGTCTTTGTCATGCGATGCATCGCCTACCCCTTCAACGCCAAGCAGCCCACCGACATGGCCAGGAGGCAGCAGAAGGTAAAGGGGGGCATTGGCGGTGAAACTGTACCCCCTTCCTCTCTCTCTCTCTCTCACCCCTCCATCCCGAACCATCCCCCCCCCCCCTTCAAACCACCACCAAACTTCACCCCAATCCCCCCTTCACCCCAATCCCCCCCTCTCAATCCCCCCCCCCTCACTCCCCCCCCCACCACCCCCAAACCCCTTCACCCAATCCCCCCCTCCCCCCCTCAACCCCCCCCTCTCACCCCCTCCTATCGGGCGGGGGGGCCGGAAAACTCAGTGCTCTCTCTCACCCCCCTCCCTCACTCCACTCCCAAACCACCACCCCCAAACTTCACCCCAATCCCCCCCCTCCTCTCAATCCCCCCCCCCCCTCTCTCGAAACCCCCCCCTCCCCTCCATCCCGAAACACCCCCCCTTCCCTTCAAACCACCACCCCCCAAACTTCACCCCACTCCCCCCTCCTCTCTCAACCCCCCCCTCCCTCACCCAACCCGAACCATCCCCCCCCTCCTCCCCCCAATCCCCCAACTTCAACCCAACCCCCCCATCCCCTGCTCCCATAACATTCCCCCTCAAAAACATCCTCCCCCTCGCTCACTCCACTCCACCCCCCTCCCACCCTTCCCTGCCCCAACCTCCCCTGCTCATGCCATTCCCTCCCCCAAAACATCCCGCTTCCCCTGCCCCCCCCAAACCACTCCTGCCCCCCCCCCCGTAAGTATCCTCCCTGCCCCAAAACTACCCCCCCCACCCCCCCCAGCCCCAACCCATCCTATCCTCCACAAAAACCCCCACTCCTCCAAACCCCCCCCCTAACCCATGACCCCCCCAAAATTCTCCCCTCACCCATCCAACCCCCAAACGTCCCCCTTTACCCCCAACCCCCCCCTCTCCCACCCCCTCCCCCCAGACAGCCCCCTTCTCTCCAGCCCCCGGGGCTATTGAGCTGCTGCTGCCCACACACACACACACACACACACACACACACACACACACTGCCAAGGCCAGCAGTAGTGACATTAGTGTCATGTACCGGGGCTGCCTGCCTGCCTGCACTCACCCACCCAGCCACTAATCCCCCTGCTCGCTGCAGTGGCAGCGGCCGCCCAGCCAGCTTATCCAGCCTGCGTGGAGGAGGCACCTCCTCACACCCACGTCCCCGAATAGGAACATCAATTGGCAGTCCAAGGTGACTTGTTAATTGTGGAGGGCGAAACTCGCGGCGACTTTGCGCTTGCATCAGTGTTTTTGTTTGGCGGCTGGGTTTCCGGGCACTGCAACTCTCGCCCGGGCTAACTTGCCTGTACAGGGCACTGCTGTTGCAAAGATGTATGACTTTCCCTTTGTTCTTGCCTGCGCATTTTCTCCTTGTTGCCCCATTAGCCGGGGGATAGGCACATCAGGCAGAAGAGTGGCGTGAAATACAGGCAGGGGTTGTGAGCCAAAGTGGTTCATCTGTACATTAAAATATATATATATTGGAGCCCTTTACCTCCTCCTCCCCCCCTCAATAGTCAAATAACGACGCCCGCACTCAGACAGGGATGATGGGGCGTCAGTGATTTCTACCGCGTTATCACTCTCTCCACCAAGTGGCGCTGATAATGGTAATGACAGAGTCATTGTCACATCAGCACCGCTACAAGGGACTGTATAAGTCCAGGGTGCAATAGTCCATCCAAACCCCCCTTCCTCATTCCCACGCTGACCCTGTGTGGAGGAAGTGAACTGCAGATGCTGGTTTAAACCATAGATGGACACAAAATGCTGGAGCAACTCAGCAGGCCAGGCAGCATCTCCGGAGAGAAGGAATGGGTGACTTTTCGGGAGGAGACCCTTCTTCAGCCCACACTGACCTGTCTGTCCTGGGCTGCATGCCTCCGTTGTCAGAGTGAATGTCAACGAAAATAATAGGAACAACATCCCTGATTTCGCTTGGGCAGCTTACAGGAATATTGTAATTATGGGGAATATTGAATTCCCGAACTTAAGGTAACCCTTGCCAACCCTCTCTCTCCATCCCTCCCTAGTTCTCCGACTAATTTCACTGTCCATATGATTAATTTATTAATTGTATGCCTCCTTGTCACAATAGACAATAGGTGCAGGAGTAGGCCATTCAGCCCTTCGAGCCAGCACCACCATTCACTGTGATCATGGCTGATCATCCCCAATCAGAACCCCGTTCCTGCCTTCACCTTCCCCTCAGTTAACCAAGAACCATAGATAGACACAACATGCTGGAGTAACTCAGCGGAACAGGCAGCATCTCTGGAGAGAAGGAATGGGTGACGTTTCGGGTCGAGACCCTTCTTCAGACTGAGAGTCAGGGGAGAGGGAGACACTGAGATATGGAAGGGTGAGGTGGGAAGACGAGAGGGGGTGATGATGAAGGAAAATGTGGAAATGGTTCACTGTTAGCTGAGGGAAAGGTGACAACGAGGTGTACAATAGGTAAAATTTAATCAGGAGGACAGCCAAACTAGTCAGGACTGAGAGAGAGAGAGGGAAATAGACTCTAGACAAGTATATCAAGTCTTCAAATGGCCGGCAGGAGTAGGCCATTTGGCCCTTTGAGCCAGCACCGCCATTCAATGTGATCATGGCTGAACATCCCCAATCAGTACCCCGTTCCTGCCTTCTCCCCATATCCCCTGACTCCACTATCTTTAAGAGCCCTATCTAGCTCTCTCTTGAAAGCATCCAGAGAACCTGCCTCCACCGCCCTCTGAGGCGGAGAATTCAACACTCACCACTCTCTGTGAGAAAAAGTGTTTCCTCGTCTCCGTTCTAAATGGCTCACTCCTTATTCTTCAACTGTGGCCCCTGGTTCTGGACCCCCCCAACATCGGGAACATGTTTCCTGCCTCTAGCATGTCCAAGCCCTTAATAATCTTATATGCTTCAAAGTAAGGGTTACTTGAAGTTGGAGAAATAATGATTCATACCGCTGGGCTGTAAACTGCCCAAGTGAGATACAGGCTGTGTATCTGTGGGGTACAACGGTACTTGGAGATGCCAGAGACAAAGAACAATTTGCTGCGGGTAGATAGATGGAGAACCCTCCTTGCCTTGTGGAGCAGTGCTGAGATGTCATTCTGTGTAACATGGGTTGTTGGCACTGATCATCGACAGTGGCCCGGGGAACATAACTCCAGCTGCCTTTATACTGCAGGCTCTCCCCACACGCCCGCCTCTCATCTGGGCTTGTTTGATTTGCAAAATACTCCACTTGATAGTTGTAATTTAGCCTGGCTGTTCTCAGAACTGGGGTGCAGTACTGTACGGGAAAGGCTTTGATTTTGGAACTGGCTTTTTTGATTTGTAAAGATGCGATGGAACTTTATTTACCCCTAGAGAGAAATTGGTCTGACAACAGTTTTAAAACGCAACAAGATATTTGAAGCATGAATATAAGTGATGAGAGGAAATTCCAGGATTGGCGATGTGTAGAGATTGTGTGGGGGGGGAGGTTCAGTCTAACCCACGACAGAACAACCCCCCCCATCTCAGAATATTTGTACTGTCAGGTGCCCATGTACTAATCATAACACAATTACATTTCAAAGCTGTGGATGTGAAATACACATTTTCCAGCATATTAATAACTCTTCAATTGTAACTGAAATATATAACACCAATGGTCTGAGATTTGAAAAAACAATTTATTAACATATCTAAGGTAGACAAAAATGCTGGAGAAACTCAGCGGGTGGGGCAGCATCTATGGAGCGAAGGAAATAGCAACGTTTCGGGTCGAGACCTTTCTTCAGACTGAAGAAGGGTCTAAAGACGGCTCTCGACCCGAAACGTTGCCTATTTCCTTGCTCCATAGATGCTGCCTCACCCGCTGAGTTTCTCCAGCATTTTTGTCTACATTCAATTTTCCAGCATCTGCAGTTCCTTCTTAAATATTAACACACCTAAATTCACAATATTTCAAAAAGTGATGTGTGTCTCTAAGGCTCTTTGTTCGTAAGTCCATAAGACATAGTAGTAGAATGAGGCGGCCATTCGGCCCATCTGGTCTGCTCCGTCATTCAATCATGGCTGATCTATTTTTCCTCCCCATTCACATTCTCCTGTCTTCTCCCTGTAACCTTTGACACTCTTTGGATCAGAAAATAGCAATAAAAATAATATGTGTAGGAAGGAAGTGCAGGTACTGGTTCAGGCCAAAGATAGTCACAAAATGCTGGAGTAACTCAGTGGGACAGGCAGCATCTCTGGAGAGAAGCTTTTCACCTATTCCTTTTCTTCTGAGATGTTGCCTGACCTGGTGAGTTACTCCAGCATTTTGTGCCCAATAAAAATCATTTGTTGTGGGGTCCAGATTATCCGAGATGTCAAAAAATATTGAACAAAGTCACGAGGAAATGAGATAAAGAGCCAAATAATCCCGGAATACTGTGGTGAGGCTTTGGACAAATCACCTGGAAATGACAGTAGAAATGCTAAAGTGAAATCTTGCCATAGAGGGAGTACAGAGAAGGTTCACCAGACTGATTCCTGGGATGTCAGGACTTTCATATGAATAGACTCGGCTTGTACTCGAGAATTAGAAGATTGGGGGGGATCTTATAGAAACTTACAAAATTCTTAAGGGGTTGGACAGGCTAGATGCAGGAAGATTGTTCCCGATGTTGGGGAAGTCCAGAACAAGGGGTCTCAGTTTAAGGATAAAGGGGAAATCTTTTAAAACCGAGTTGAGGAGGACTTTTTTCACACAGAGTGGTGAATCTCTGGAACTCTCTGCCACAGAGGGTAGTTGAGGCCAGTTCATTGGCTATAGTTAAGAGGGAGTTAGATGTGGCCCTTGTGGCTAAGGGGATCAGAGGGTATGGAGAGAAGGCAGGTACGGGATACTGAGTTGGATGATCAGCCATGATCATATTGAATGGCGGTGCAGGCTCAAAGGGCCGAATGGCCTACTGCTGCACCTAATTTCTATGTTTCTATGTTTCTATGTTTTAGGACTGAGATGAGCACAGAGAGTGATGAATCTGTGGAATTCTCTGCAACAGAAGGTAGTTGAGGCCAGTTCATTGGCTATATTTAAGAAGGAGTTAGATGTGGCTCTATTTTCTATGTTTCTATGTTTCTATGAAACAGTTTTCACACACTTGTACTTTGATGTGGTAATTAGTCATAGTCATACAGCATGGAAACAGGCCCTTCGGCCCAACTTGTCCATGTCGACCAAGGGGGGGATTGGGCTGTATGGGGAAAAAAACAGGCTAATTGGCAGAATTGGTTCATTAAGTAAAGAAACAAATTAAAGGCTATATGCCTGAATGGAATTAAACCAGGGAAGACCAATAAGTAAAAGGTTTGAAGCTGTATGCTGATTGGAATGAGAATCCTGAGGACAAATGCATGGAACTCGAAGAAAAGATTGGAAGGAAAAGCGACCAATTCAGTTTGGTGAGAATGACATTTGGAGCCATTACTGAGACAAAATGCTGAAGTGCGGGAGAATATCTTGTACCTTGTACCTTCCGAAGAGTCCACCAGGGACTATACGGGAAGTTGGACAGTTTTATACTGGACAATTTTTACATTTACACCAAGCCAATTAACGCACTAACCTGCACGTCTTTGGAGTGTGGGAGGAAACCGAAGATCTTGGAGAAAACCCACGCAGGTCACGGGGAGAACGTACAAACTCCGTACGGACAGCGCCCGTGGTCGGGATCGAACCCGGGTCTCCGGCGCTGAATTTTGCTGTAAGGCAGCAACTCTACCGCTGCGCCGCCGTGACTGCCTGAAGAAGGGTCAGGACCCCTCTTCGGACTGAAGACCTTCATTTATTTTAGATTTGAGAGCGAGAATGGATCCAGGAAAGTTAATGTACACAATAAAGTGTACATTAATAGGACAAAGGCATGGTGAGGGGTAGCGGTAGCCTTAATCATTAAGGATGAAACATTATTAGGAGAGCATGTCATGAAGTAAACGGTGATGTTTTTAAGGGCAGAATTTATTTTAAACCTAAAATGACTTTGGGCGGGGGAGGCAGGGTGGATTGGCCCATCTTTAAATCCTCCCTAAAAACTCACTTTTATTCACTGGCTTTCGACACTGGCTGAGACTTTGTTCCTGTTTTTAGTGCTTTTAATGTCTTTTAATTTTTACTGTTTTTATAGTCCTGTCGTCTTAATGGTTTTAGTAGTTTGTAATAACTTTTTGTTGACTTCCCATGTACAGCACTTTGTGGTAACTGATGTTGTCTAAAAGCGCTTATAAATAAAGTTATTATTATTATACCTAGCACCTTAGAAATGGACAATGTTGATTTTGTGAGAAGAAAACGGAGGCACAAGGAACTGCAGATGTTTGGGGGTCTTGTGCAAAGTGCTGGAGGAACTCAGCGGGTCAGGCAGCATCTGTGGAGAGGTGACATTTTGGGGTCGGGACCTAAGATAATGGTGGGCATATGAAATGATTACTTAGACCAGAGGAAGATTACAGTAGGATGAGAGGGAAAACTAATTTAACCAGGGACAGGATCTTGAGAAAAAGATTAGTGATTAGAGAATAAAAAAATAACTAACAGTTGACAAATCTCCAGTTTATATCGTTCTATAGCCCTGGGAATTTAAAGAATTAGATGTGAATACTGCAGATTTTGTTACCATCATTTTCTACAGTTATCTCGATTCATGAATTATGAATTGAGATTGGAAAATGATACGTGTCATTTTACTATTTAAGAATTAGGGGAGGTGAAAACCAGGGAACTAAGGTCCATCTAGCCCAGGGGTGGGGAACCTTTTCATGTTGGAATGCCGCATTAAGTTAGCTGTAATCTAATAAGGCCGCATCCAAGAAACTTAAATTAGATATACTTCAAAATGTACATTATTTTGTTAAAATAGTCCTCGTGACTTACTAATGTTATAATTGTGGCCATCAGTCGGGGAGGATTATGTTGTTGAATCTTCTTTCACTCTTTGGTATTTTAAATACGTTCATTTTAAGATTAAAATAAAAATAATAAAAGACAAATAAAAACATACTAATAAAAATAAAAGGATTTGTTCTACAAAATTCGGATTCATTCAAAAGGCCGCACTTAATGGCTTAGAAGGCCGCATGCAGCCTTAAGGCCGCATGTTCCCCACCAACCTGACCTCCCGGTGGCTCAGCATTTCAACTCCCCCTCCCATTCCGAATCCGACCTCTCTGTCCTGGGTCTCCTCCATGGCCAGAGCGAGCAACACCGGAAATTGGAGGAACAGCACCTCATATTCCGCTTGGGGAGTCTGCATCCTGGGGGCATGAACATTGAATTCTCCCAATTTTGTTAGCCCTTGCTGTCTCCTCCCCTTCCTATCTCTCCCTCAGCCCTCGGGCTCCTCCTTTTTCCTTTATTCTCCCCGCCCCATCAGGCTGAAGAAGGGTTTCGGCCCGAAACGTTGCCTATTTCCTTCGCTCCATCGATGCTGCTGCACCCGCTGAGTTTCTCCAGCATTTTTGTGTACCTTCGATTTTCCAGCATCTGCAGTCCCTTCTTAAACACCTGACCTAGCCTGTTGTCAGGAATGTACTCGAATGAACCAGATTGATGATAAACAATTCATCACCTTGAATAAAATGCAAAATGCTGGTGGAACTCAGCAGGTCAGGCAGCATCAGTGGCGGGAATGGACAGTTGACGTTTCGGGTCAGGACCCTTCTTCAAACTGAACACCTTCATTTATTTTAGATTTGAGAGCGAGAATGGATCCAGGAAGGTTATCTCTTATTGAATCCTTTGGAAAGGTGATTTAGAAAGGGGAATATCTATCCATTCACCTTAAAACACAAAGTGCTGGAGCAGCTTTAGTGGGTCAGGCAGTATCTTGTTTCTTGATCTGCTTAGTGTAGTTTATTGTCACGTGTACCGAGGTATAGTGCAACGCTTTTGTTGCGTGCTATCCAGTCAGTGGAAAGACAATACATGATTCACAAACGAGCTGTCCAGAGTGTACAGACACATAGAAACATAGAAATTAGGTGCATTCGGCCCTTCGAACCTGCACCGCCATTCAATATGATCATGGCTGATCATCCAACTCAGTATCCCGTACCTGCCTTCTCTCCATACCCTCTGATCCCCTTAGCCACAAGGGCCACATCTAACTCCCTCTTAAATATAGCCAATGAACTGGCCTCAACTACCCTCTGTGGCAGAGAGTTCCAGAGATTCACCACTCTCTGTGTGAAAAAAAGTTCTTCTCATCTCGGTTTTAAAGGATTTCCCCCTTATCCTTAAGCTGTGACCCCTTGTCCTGGACTTCCCCAACATCGGGAGCAATCTTCCTGCATCTAGCCTGTCCAACCCCTTAAGAATTTTGTAAGTTTCTATAAGATCCCCTCTCAATGTCCTAAATTCTAGAGAGTATAAACCAAGCCTGTCTAGTCTTTCTTCATAAGACCGTCCTGACATCCCAGGAATCAGTCTGGGAATGATAAGGGAATAATGTTTAGTGCAAGATAAAGCCAGTAAAGTCCGATCAAAGATAGTCTGAGGTAGAATGTAGTTCAGGACTGCTCTCCCAGTTGGGGTAGGGTCATTCGGTTGCCTGACAACAGCTGAGAAGAAGCTGTCCTTGAATCTGAAAGTGTGCGTTTTCATGCTTCTATACTGATAGCCTGATGGAAGAGGGGAGAAGAGAGAGTGGCCAGGGTGCGACGTTCTTGATTATGCTGCTGGCCTTGCCGAGGCAGCGTGAGGTTTTAATGGAGTTGATGGGAGGAAGGGTGACGGTCTGGACTGCGTCCACAATTCTCTGCAATTTGTTTGCGGTCTTGAATGGAGCTGTTCCCAAACCAAGCTGTGATGCATCCCGATAAAAATGCTTTCTACTGTGGAGGGAATGCAGCCTTACCTGCTGTAAGTTCCTCCAGCACGTCATGTTTGATCAAGATTCCAGCATCTGCAGCCTCATGTGACTCCATCTATTCATATTATTTTTCTGCATTTCCAGATGGTGTCGGATGGAGTCCCACACAAGAGGCTTTGTGTTAAGGTTCAATCTAATGGAGTGCAAAGCAAATTATTAACGTGGTATTAGGATATATTCACTGAGCAGCGATTGATCAGATCGTTAAACGGACTGAAAGGAATTGTGATGCTCCATCACTATTCACCGTATTTTAAATCTTTGTATTGAAGAGAGAGAAATTTGCATAATGGCAAGTTTGCCAACTACTCAAAAATTAGGACAGTTTGTTAGAAGAGTTGGCGATAATAAGTTAATTGCAAAGAGGTATTCATGGATTGAATGAATTGGGAAATGGATTTCAAAATAAACAAAACATGAGGATACCAGTTTTGTTCAAAAATGTAGAGAACATGGTCTTGTAAATGGTCTATCACAAGGGTTCCCAACCTGGGGTAAATTTCACTTACCCAGGGGGTACATTTGTTGATTCTGGATCTGGGCATATTATTTTCTCATTGACTGACTGTGTTTGGTTCTGGTATACCAGTATCTGTTCATCATTAGTTGTTCATGAATAAGTGAAAGAACATTGTTACGCGCTATTAAAGTTGCCTGGGGTGAACGGGACGGGAAAGGTCGGGAACCCCTGGTCTATAGAGGCACAAAGAGATGTCGACTGGTGAGGTTTTTAACGCACACAAAATAATCAAATGCCGCATCTGGAAGAAGTATCTAATTCTATCCACCGTTGCTCAACTCCTGCAGTCTCTTGGTATTCAAATAACAACATTTTTACCCATCTTTTGTCTTTGGAGTTTGATGTGTAGTAAGGGGAGTGACCCATAAATAGCTAGATGGACTGAATGGTCTGACTGACTTGTTTCAGTGCTGGTTCTCCCACTAGTCTCACTGTCCTCCAGATTAATTTTACTGCCTGTACGCGCCATTGTCAACTTCCCCTCAGCCAACAATGAACCATCCTACATTTTCTTGAGCATCGCCTGCTTTGATCTGTCATTTTCACACCATTCCCTTTGCATATCTCTAGTTTCCCTCTCCCCTGACTCTCAGTCTTTATAACAAGAGGAGTCGAGTATAGGAGCAAAGAGGTCCTTCGGCAGTTGTACAGAGCCCTAGTGAGACCACACCTGGAGTATTGGGTGCAGTTTTGATCCCCTAATTTGAGGAAGGAAATTCTTGCTATTGAGGGAGTGCAGCGTAGGTTTACAAGGTTAATTCCCGGATTGTGGGACTGTCATTGGCTGAGAGAATGGAGCGGCTGGGCTTGCACACTCGGGAGTTTAGAAGGATGAGAGGAGATCTTATTGAAACATATAAGATTGTTAACGGTTTGGACACGCTAGAGGCAGGAAACGTGTTCCCGATGTTGGGGGAGTCCAGATCCAGGGGCCACAGTTTAAGAATAAGGGGTAAGCCATTTAGAACGGAGACGAGGAAACACTGTTTCTCACAGAGAGTTGTGAGTCTGTGGAATTCTCTGCCTCAGAGGGCGGTGGAGGCAGGTTCTCTGGATGCTTTCAAGAGAGAGATAGATAGGGCTCTTAAAGATAGTGGAGTCAGGGGATATGGGGAAAAGGCAGGAATGGGGTACTGATTGGGGATGATCAGCCATGATCACATTGAATGGCAGTGCTGGCTCAAAGGGCCGAACGGCCTACCCCTGCACCTATTGTCTATTGTCTGTTGAAGACGGGTCTCGGCCCGAAACATCACCCATTCCTTCTCTCCAGGGATGCTGCCTGTCCCACCGAGTTACTCCAGCATTTTGTGTCTATTTGCCTTGTTGCTGTGAGGTTGGAACAGCAAGGAGAAACTATCTTGCTGTGAGTCAAAACGACTGTCACTTTTAGCTCCCTGCAGAGTCTTCAATATCTCATCGCCTGCAATCCAGTACTTAGACTTTGCTAAAGATAGACACAAAAAGCTGGAGCAACTCAGCAGGTCAGGCAACATCTCTGGAGAACATTGATAGGTGACGTTTCGGGTCGGTACCATTCTTCAGAAACGTCACCTATCAATGTTCTTCAGAGATGCTACCTGACCCGCTGAGTTACTCCAGCACTTTGTGTCTAAATGCACAAATTAGAAGCTTTTAATGATGTTATAGGTCATACAGAAATTCAACCCACGTCTACTCATCATTCAGCTCGAATAATGAAACCAATTCATACTGACAAAGCAAATTAATTTTAATTGATGAGTAGCAACCTCTGAAGGACAATGCTTCTCATCATTTATTGCCAAAACAAATAGCAAAGTTTAAATGTGATTTAAAAAAAACAAAGCAACGACAGATACTGGTTTATACTAAAGATAGACCCAAAATGCTGGACTGACGGAAGGGTCGAGACCCTTCTACCGTCACCCATTCCTTATCTCCAGAGATGCTGCCTGACCCGCTGAGTTACTCCAGCACTTTGTGCCTATTTTCGGTGCAAACCAGCACCTGCAGTTCCTTCCTACACGTCATTTGTGCATTTAGTGGCTGAGGCTGACTGACAAATCACGGCAGCTGGAAGGAACTGCAGATGCTGGTTTACCCCGAAGAGAGACCCAAAATGCTGGAGTAACTCGGCGGGACGGGGCAGCATCTCTGGAGCGAAGGAATGAGTGACATTTTGGGGCAAGACCTTTCTTCAGACTGAGAGGCCAGGGGGAGAGGGAGACACCGAGATATGGAAGGGCATCGAGGCAGCAAAGGGGCTGCAGGTCAAGGAAAATGTCGAATGGATCATAGAAACATAGAAAATAGGTGCAGGAGTAGACCGTTCGGCCCTTCGAGATAGCACGGCCATTCAATATCATGGCTGATCATCCAAAATCAGTACCCTGTTCCTGCGTTTCCCCCATATCCCTTGATTCCGTTGGTTCTGATCATTGGTCATCATCATCGTTGTGTTGCAAGATATGATGTATTTGGCCTTAACTTCAGCTATTTAAAGGGGCCTGTCCCACTGTACGAGCTCATTCAAGAGCTCTCCTGAATTCGAAAAAAATCAAACTCGTGGTAAGTACGTAGAATGTACGTAGCGGGTACGTCGGAGCTCGGGGACGTCCCTGAGCGGCTCGTAACGTTAACGGCAGGTACTCGGGGGAAACGCGGTAAGCTCGCGAAGACTCGCGAAGATTTTTCAACACGTTGAAAAATGTCCACGAGAGCCCCGAGTACCTACGAGCGGCCATGACCGTAAATCTCCGAGTTCGAATCAGGGGAAACTCGGGAGAATTAGCTCGTACAGTGGGAGAGCCCCATAACTCTTGTTGTACCACTGTGATGACACCGCAGATGCCTTTCCCTGCAGTCTGGTCGTTTCTCTGCACCTGGCTGTCTTCATCCACACTGGATACTGATGTTGTGCTCACAGCCCCCTGCTGAAGGGAATGGGACTCAGCATCGCTCCTGTGTGGTTGCGTTTGCAGGGAACAACTGTGCACTGATGCACGGCGGAATCGCCCACTGCCGAGGAGAAAGATGAAGGATAACTGAAGCAGGTCAATAGATTCACTAGCCTTTAATCCATTGTTCTGGCTTTAAAGTGCCATTGAGAAGAGGCCAGTGGGATCTTGATCTCAGCTCTCTGCCATCAAAGATTTAGAAAAATAACCTGCGCCACGATGGAGTGCGCTCTTCAGAAGGGCAACAGCTCCAGCCCACATGCTTTAAGGTTGTTCTTATCCATGGCAGCTGCCTTCAACACTGCCAAAATAGCTTGGAGCAAGCAAAATGCGTATGAAGGAACTGCAGATGCTGGTTTAAAATCAAAGATGCTGGAGTAACTCAGCGGGACAGGCAGCATCTCTGGAGAGAAGGAATGGGTGACGTTTCGGGACGAGACCCATGACTGTCCCGCTGAGTTGCTCCAGCATTTTGTGTTTGCTTTGGAGCAAGCATTATGATTTAAGTAATATATGACATAATATATTAAGTACTTACATCCACTGTCTTTCCTGTATACCCCACCCCACTCTATTTCTCCCACTATCCCATCCCAGTCTCCCTGCTCCCCCCCCACCCCCCCTTTCATCTCCCACCCATGAGTCCTCCATCTCCCCTGTTTTTCCCCTCTTCCTGTCCCCTTCCACCTATATCCCATCCCTTTGGCTTTACAGCCGTTACTTTTCTCTCTAAAGAAGGGTTTCGGCCCAAAACGTTGCCTATTTCCTTCGCTCCATAGATGCTGCTGCACCTGCTGAGTTTCTCCAGCATTTTTGTCTACCGTCGATTTTCCAGCATCTGCAGTTCCTTTTTAAACACCCTTCTCTCTGTATCTGTTGTCTCCTTTACAGAGTGGAAACAGGCCCTTCGGCCCAATTTGCCCACACTGGTCCACATGTCCCAGCTGCACTAGTCCCACCTGCCTGCGCTTGGTCCATACCACTCCAAACCTGTCCTATCCATTCCTTCTCTCCAGAGATGTCGCCTGTCCCGCTGAGTTACTCCAGCATTTTGCGTCTATCTTTAGTTTAACAAGACAATCATTTAGGCTTTTTGGTGTGGATGGGGGAGATGGATTGCAGTGTGTTCCTTGTCACGGGCTTAAGACTGAAGTATCTATCCATTACCTTAGGTGAATGCTCCTGCTCTGGTGCCCAGTGTTCTTGCAACTCGAAGACGTCCACCTTAGGCAGAGCAGTCAAGCCTTTGTCACTTACTTTGTCACCCATCTCCCAAACGCACCCCATCTTAACGACATCCTCCCTGGGGCAGGATGCTCCAAACGCAGCTAGGCCAACGCCTCGTACAACTGTAACGTCCCAACTTCTACACTCATGACCGTGATGAATGAGCGTTAATGATTCAGTGATATTCTCACGTGTATCTAGGCGCAGTGAAATGCTTTGTTTTGTAGCCAACCCAATAAAGTGTCTCTTGTACATTCTCCCCGTGACCACAAGGGTTTTCTCCGGGTGCTCAGGTTTCCACACACACACACCAAAGACCGACAGGTTTGCAGGTTAATTTACCTCGGTAAAGATTGTAAATTGTCCCCAGTGCGTAGGATCATAAGTGATAGGAGTAGAATGAGGCCATTCGACCCATCAAATCTACTCCGCCATTCAATCATGGCTGATGTACCCATATAACAATTACAGCACGGAAACAGGCCATCTCGGCCCTTCTAGTCCGTGCAGAACATGTATTCTCCCCTAGTCCCATCTACCCCTCCCTCCTTACCCCGTTCTCCTGCCTTCTCCCCATAACCTCTGACACCCGCACTAATCAATAATCTATCTATCTCGGCCATAAAATATATATCCACTGACTTTGCCTCCACAGCTTTCTATGGTAAAGAATTGCACAGATTCACCACCCTCTGACTAAAGAGGATAGTGTTAGTGTGTGGGGATCGCTGATCGGCATGGACTCAGTGGGCTGAAGGGCATATTTCCCTGCTGTATCTCTAAACTAAACCCCAGAAATCAATTTGGTGAACCCTTGATGCACTCTTTGTGAGAAGGAAGTAACTGCCAAATTTAGGAATCTGTGATAATATTGCACGATTGTTGAATTACTAATCACGTTCACATTTGATAAGGGTATATTTTTCTTTTTTCAGTACATTTAACAAAAGTAGACTATTGTAATCCCGCCCACTTCCCACCTAAAGATAGCAAACCAAAGAAAATATCACAGGATTCTTTAAAACCGTGAAAGCAATAATTAGTGAGTAATTATCTGCAGATATGCCCTGGGTAATTACTTCTGAGTACTAATTATGCTTGATGCATTCTAGGCACTTGTGTAGAATTTGGTGACTAGGTTACTGGTTACATAACCTTTTAAACCCCTGATAAACACTTTCGTCCGAATACTTCAAGATGTAATTATATACTTTCAATTCTGTCTATATTTCAACCATTGGCTGTTTATTAGTTCCAGGGTTTAGTTTTGAGATACAGTGCGGAAACAGGCCCTTCGGCCCACCGAGTCTGCACCGACCAGCGATCCCCGCCCACTAACACTCATTTACCAAGCCAATGTGTCCTCCTACAAACCTGCACGTCTTTGGAGTGTGGGAGGACATTGAAGATCACGGAGAAAGCCCACGCAGGTCACGGGGAGAACGTACAGACAGCGCCCGTAGCCAGGGTTGAACCCGGGACTCCGGCGCTGTGAGGCAGCACGTTTACCGCTGCCGCCCCCTTAATATCGTATTAACATGACACTGATTTTATTCTTGGGATTGCAGCAGGTTAAGGGATGATCTTTGAGGTGTATCAAATCATGAGGGGAATGGATAGGGTGAATGCACAGAAACTTTTGCCCAGAGTAGGGGAATCAAGAAGTAGAGAACATAGGTTTGAGGTGAGGGGGGGGGGAAGATTTAATAAGGACCTGAGGGGCAACATTTTCACACAGAGTACGGTGGGTATATGGAACGAGCTGCCAGAGGAGATAGTCAAAGTAGGCAGAATAACAACACTTTTGGACAGATACATAGATAGGATAGGTTTAGAGGGATATGAGCCAAATGTGGGTAAATGGGACTAGCTTATGGTGGGACACCATGGTCGGCATGGATGAGCTGAAGGGCCTGTTTCTGTGCTGTATGACTCCAAGAGAAATTAAATATCTGTACATTATTGGAAAGATGTAATCCTGGATGTTCAAAAACCACCTTGCATGGCATGTTAAAGACCATTTGGACAGGTACATGAAAAAGGGAAGGTTTAGAGGGATTGGAGCTAAACGCGGGCAGGTGGGACTAGTGTAGATTGGGCATCTTGGTCGGCATGGGCAAGGTGGGCCGAAGGGCCTGTTTCCACGCTGAAGACGTGTTACTGCCAGGGAGAGAGAAGAAAAATCACTTGAAATATTTCACAACATCTGAGGAACTGCAGTATTACTGCAGGGAGGCTATAAAATAGAACCATAGAGACTTTAGGTGCTGTCTGTGTGGAGTTTGCACGTTCTCCCTGTGACCGTATGGGTTTTCTCCGGGAGCTCCGGCTTCCTCCCACATTCCAAAGACGTACAGGTTTGTAGGTTAATTGGCTTCAGTAAAGATTGTAAATTGTCCCTTGGAGCTGGTGTGCGGGGGAATCACTGGTCGGTGCTAAACTCGATGGGCTGAAGGGCCTGTTTCCGGGCTGCATCTGTAAACGCAGCTTTTCTTTTAACTTGAATGCCGAAACACTGAATACTATTGCAGAGATCACATGGGAGATAATGTTACTGTCCATTGACTGACTAGAGTTCTCGATTTGTACAGGTGTCAGAGGTTATGCGCAGAAGGCAGGAGAATGGGGTTAGGAGGGAGAGATAGATCAGCCATGATTGAATGGCGGAATAGACTTGATGGGCCGAATGTCCTAAATCTCCTCCAATTCCTTATAACCTTTGAGGAAACCTTGATAAAATTATTAACAGTGCCTTCAAATATATGTATTGAAAAGCCTGGTTTTTCCTGTTGCTGGGTATATCCTGCAGTATAAATGTCTGGAAGTGTTTTCTATCCATGACTTGCGTACAACAGATTCCCTTTGTTATCAGGCAACTATTTCTGTCCTGCATAATTCATGGTTACAAGGTGTATGCACTTGATGATAAAAGAAACTGATGTTTAATTTACACTGCTTTGTGCAGCCTTCAATGGGTTCCCTATAATACATAAATAGCCATGCTAATTGAGTTCAGTAACTCGCTGTAGATCAGCTACCACTGTAGGCCTACTTTAAAACAAAAGTTGTTTGTCTTTTTGTGTTGAAGTACCTTGTTGATTGGTATTGAAGTGATGTGTTTATCGGTGTTTCCCTTGAGCTGGACTGTGCGGGCTGAAGTTGTACTGCCATTACGGCTTGTCAAAATCTGACGGAGCTGTTCGCGAGATGAGCAATAAGCACGGTGGCGCAGCGGTAGAGACCCGGGTTTGATCCCGACTATGTTCGTTCTTCCCATGACCGCGTGGGTTTTCTCCGGGAGCTCGGGTTTCCTCCCACAATCCAAAGGCGTACAGGTTTGTAGGTTTAGCGGGTGAGGCAGCATCTCGGGAGAGGAGAAGGAATGGGTGGCGTTTTGGGTCGAGACCCTGAAGAAGGGTGTTGCCCTGAAACGTCGCCCACTTCTTCTCTCCTGAGATGCGGTCTCACCTGCTGAGTTACTCCAGCGTTTTGTGTCCACCTCGGATTTTAGCCAGCATCTGCAGTTCTTTCTTACACACAGGTTTGTAGGTTAATTGGCTTGGTATAAAATGTAAATTGTCCTTGGTGTTTGTAGGGTAGTGCTAATGTGCGGGAATCGCTGGGCTGTGTGGACTGCAGGGTCTGTTTAAAAATGACTTAAAAAAAAAAAGCTTTTATAAGTGATAGGAGCAGAATTAGGCCATTCGGCCCATCAAGTTTGCTCCGTCTTTCAATCATGGCTGATCCATCTCTCCCTCCTAACCCCATTCGCCTGCCTTCTCCCCGTAACCCCTGACACCCGTACTAATCAAGAATCGAACTAATCAATTCAACGTGCGTTACCTTCTGTTTTTCAACAAGACATCTGGTTATTGTGGTTCAAGGGGCAGCAACCCACTGTCATTAATTTACCGAGATAACAGCAATGGGGGAGTTAATGGGCACAGAGGGCGCAGTGAGTGGAGCTGCGGTCCCAGAGGCCGGGGTTCGATCCTGACCTCGGATGCTGACGGTGCGGAGTTTGCACGTTTTCCTGCGAACGTGTGGGTTTCCTCTGGGTGTTCCGGTTTCCTCTCTCATCCCGTCTCACGTGCGGGTTTGTGGTTTAATTGGCCTCCGTAAACTGACCCTAGTGTGTGGGGAATGGAAGGCAAGGGGCCTGTTTCCATGCTGCATCTCTAAACTAAACATGTTCATGAGTACAAGATACAAGATACATTTAATTGTCATTTGGACCCCTTGAGGTCCAAACGAAATGCTGTTTCTGCAGCCATACATTACAAACACATAGACCCAAGACACAACATAATTTACATAAACATCCATCACATTGCTGTGATGGAAGGCCAAAAAAACTTATCTCTCCACTGCACTCTCCCCCCCCCATGTCAGAGTCAAAGTCAAAGCCCCCGGCTGGCGATGGCGATTGTCCCGCGGCCATTAAAGCCACGCCGGGTGGTGCAAGGTCGCACACCGGGTCTAGTTGTTAGAGCCCCCGGCGTGCGCTCGCAGAGTCCCGCGGCCATTCCAAGCCGCGCGGGGCAGTGATGTAGGCCCCGCTCCAGGAGCTCTTCAACCCCGCAACTCGGGCGGGGGAAGTCGCCGTTGCGAGAGCCCTGAAAAGCGGTCTCCCTCCAGGGACCCGCGGGCTCCCGGTGCCGCCGTCCACAGACCTGCCGTTGGAGCCTCCGACTCTCCGGTCGGGCCGCAGCAGCGCTCCTCCACCGCTCCACCCGCTCCGGACTCAGCCAGCCCCGCGACGGTGAGGTGAGTCGTAGCACCAGAGTCCCCGGTCTCTTCCTGTTGGAGGCCGCTCCTCGTTGCGGCCCCAACGACAACGGAAACCCGACGAGAAAAAGAGGGGGATCTTTAGAAACTATACAAAATTCTTAAGGGTTTTGACAGGCTCGGGTCTCCCGTGCAGGGAGAGATTTAAAAAGTTCCCCCCCCCCCTCCCACCCCACCCCCACCCCCCCACACACACACACCCCAACAAAAAATAACAAAGACTACATAAAAACACAGGCAGAAAATAATAAAACGCGGACAGACTGCAGAGGCCGCTGCTGACCAGAGTCGCGCCGCCCACCGGAAACCTGCAGGTGCCGGTTTAAACCGAAGATAGACACAAAAAGCTGGAATAACTCAACGGGTCAGACAGCATCTCTGGATTAAAGGAATAGGTGATGGAAGAAGGGTCTTCCGTCTTCCGAGATCCTTCTTCAGACTCGGGGAGATATAGACAGAGATATAGAGATGTATAGAACAAATGAATTGAAGATATGCAAAAAAGTAAGGATGATGAAGGAAATGGGCCATTGTTAGCTGTGAGCTAGGTGAAAATGAGTTGCAGACAATGAAACTCACCGGGATGACAATGAGGACATCATCAGTGAATCTGTTCCTGGGGCAAAGTGTGTGTCACCTGTATATTAACCAGTGAAGGAGCATATTTTGTCACACAGCTGTCTGGTGCACTAGCAGATCCACTGTCCACGTATGCCTCCAACATCTCATGTACCTTCAGCAGATGCCTCAATACACTGGGAAGATCTTCCCCTTAATGGGAAATTCTAGAAGATCTGAGTTCTTCTATCAGAGCACAGAGATAGAGGCATAGTGTCACGTCACCTGCAAGGAAACGGGCCCTTCAGCCCAACTCGTCCGTGCCGACCGAGATTCCCAATTTCCAAGAGAAAAGCCACACAGTCACAGGGAGAACCTGCAAACTCCGTACTGACAGCACCCGTAGTCGGAATCAAAACCGGGTCTCTGGTGTTGTAAGGCCGGAACTCTACCGCTGCACCACCGTGTCGGGCCTCTTTATTCCCCTACTTAAGCAATGAACAAGCAGCAGACTGCGTTAGTCAGAGGGTGGTGAATCTGTGGAATTAATTGCCACAGAAGGCTGTGGAGGCCAAGTCAATGGACATTTTTAAGGCAGAGATAGATAGATTCTTGATAAGTACGGGTGTCGGGGTTATGGGGAGAAGGCAGGGGACTGGGGTTAGGAGGGAGGGATAGATTAGTCATGATTGAATGGCGGAGTAGACTGGATGGGAATACCAGACTGATTCCTGGGATGTCAGGACTGTCTTATGAAGAAAGACTGGATAGACTTGGTTTATACTCTCTAGAATTTAGGAGATTGAGAGGGGATCTTATAGAAACTTACAAAATTCTTAAGGGGTTGGACAGGCTGGATGCAGGAAGATTGCTCCCGATGTTGGGGAAGTCCAGGACAAGGGGTCACAGCTTAAGGATAAGGGGGAAATCCTTTAAAACCGAGATGAGAAGAACTTTTTTCACACAGAGAGTGGTGAATCTCTGGAACTCTCTGCCGCAGAGGGTAGTCAAGGCCAGTTCATTGGCTATATTTAAGAGGGAGTTAGATGTGGCCCTTGGGATCAGGGGGTATGGAGAGAAGGCAGGTATGGGATACTGAGTTGGATGATCAGCCATGATCATATTGAATGGCGGTGCAGGCTCGAAGGGCCGAATGGCCTACTCCTGCACCTAATTTCTATGTTTCTATGTTTCTATGGGCCGGATGGCAACAAATATTTTTTGCTGTACCCTGCTACTCGTACATTAACTTTCTTTAAATGATCTCTTGCTTTGCCTTGCAGAGTGCAAGGTCAGGGCAGCTCAATATCAACTATTCGCAATGTCTGCAGCCGTATCTCCATGGGTAGCATGAACCTCCTGCTAGACTCTTGTGATCTTACTTCTAAAAATAGAACTTTCTGCAGGCAGAGCATCTAATTAGCTCACCGTCAGCAATTACAGCAACGGGTTACAATGTAGACTTCCGACTTTGAAGATGCAGCTCTGAAACAGGCCCTTCGGCCCACCGAGTCCATGCCGACCAGCGATCACCCCGTACACTAGCACTATCCTACACACACACACTAGGGACAATTTACAATGGTACCAAAGCCAATTAACCTACAAACCTGCGTGTCTTTGGAGCGTGGGAGGAAACCGGAGCACCTGGAGAAAACCCACGCATGGATGCTGCCTCACCCGCTGAGTTTCTCCAGCGTTTTTGGCTACCTTCGATTTTTCCATCATCTGCAGTTCTTTCTTAAGCTGAAAGGACTATCACATATTCTGTAAATTCATCATTGATCTCCAAGGCTTGACACAGAACTGGACAATTGTTTTGAAAAATTAAAAGGGCAGTGATGCTAATATTTGATGAATAACTAGTTATGGATTGCAGAAGTCCATCTTCAATTGATTTTTTCACCTGCGCAAGCAATTTATTTTTAAATTGTTTCTCATGGATGATCTTTACGTCGTAGAGTCACACAGGACAGAAACACCCTCATTACGCCACCATGTTCATTCCAATCTTTAATTTATTATTAAAACTCGGAGATTATAAAAAAACTAATGGAAATCCAATCGGGGTAGAAAATCATCATCTTGTGGTTGAATGTGTTATGGCCCTGTCCCACTGTGCGAGTTCATTCAAGAGCTCTCCCGAGTTCCAAAAAAAATCAAACTCGTGGTAAGCACGGAGAATGAACGTACGGGTACGTCGGAGCTCGGGGACGTCTCTTAACGGCTCGTAACGCTAACGGCAGGTACTCGGGAAGACTCGCTAACGGCAGGTAAGCTCGGGAAGACTCGTGAAGATTTTTCAACATGTTGAAAAATGTCCACGAGAGCCCCGAGTACCGACGAGCGGCCATTACCCGTAAATCTCCAAGTTCGAATCAGAGCAAACTCGGGAGAGCTCTTGGAATGAACTCGTACCGAGGGACAGGGCCATTATTATTGTAGCATAGGCACGTTGAACTTTGTTGCAGAACTCTGGAGTCAATAGTCGAAGCAAAGGACTGGTTAATACACACAAGGACACAAAGTGCTGGCGTGATTGGGCAGATCATGCAGCATCTCTGGAGAACATGGATCGGGACCCTTCAAAAAGGCCTTGACCCGAAATGTCACTATGTATGTTGTCCAGCGATGCTTTAGTTCCTTAGTTTAGTTTTAGGAATACAGTGTGGAAACAGACCCTTCGGCCCACCGAGTCCACCTGTACACTAGTTCTATCCCACACACTAGGGACAATTTTACAGAAGCCTTTTAACCCGCAAACCTGCACCTCTTTGGAATGTCGGAGGAAACCGGAGCACCCGGAGAAAACCCACATGGTCACAGGGAGAACGTACAAACTCCCTACAGACAGCACCTGTAGTCAGGATCCAACCTGGGTCTGGTGCTGTACAGCAGGAACTCAGCAATGCCATTATGCTACCTGACCTGCTGAGTTACTCAAGCACTTTGTGTCCTTCTGAATTCTCAATAGACATAATTTTTGCAGGTGGATATGCATGTGTTGCAGGGTCGTGTATCCGATGCATGTATTTGAGGATGAGAGGCAATGCACGGAGATGTCAGAGTGGGAGTGAGGTGGACAATTTATGTTGTGTGCAAAGCCGATTAAAGGGCCTGTCCCACCAGCATGCGACTCCATGCGGCAAGCGCGACCTAACGTGGTCGCTTGAGCCGTACGGCCTCGCGGGGCCGGTCCCACTTCGATCGCTGGAACCGTATGGAGTTTAGCGGAGCTGGTCCCGACATCGCGCGGGGCTCCGAAAAACTAAACGCGTTTAAAAATTCCGCGCGGCAACGGCCTGCCAGCCCGCAGCCGCCTCGACGCCGTGTCACGCACTCGACCTTCGAGCGGCTCCCGCTTCTGGTTTGGCCACGCTTGCCGCATGCAGGTGCATGCTGGTGGGACAGGCCCTTAAGTGAGTTGTGGCTTTCAGCAAAAATATCGCCCAGTACAGTAAACCTTGGTGCACATGGTATTCCCCAGAATTAAAGATTGGAGTGTCCAGGAAAACAACTCCGGTTTTCAGCAAAATATTGCTCTGGTCACCCCATTACAGGAAGGATGGGGAGGCTTTGGAAAGGGTGGGAGGAGGTTCACAAGAATGGTGCCTGGACTTGTAAATTCATCAATTCTCGGAGCAGAATTAGGCCATTTGGCCCATCAGGTCTACCCCGCCATTGAATCATGGCTGATCTATCTTTCCCTCTCAACAGCATTCTCCTGCCTTCTCCCATTAACCCTGACACCCATTCTAATCACAAATGTATCCATCTCGGCCTTAAAAATATCCATTGCCTGAGGCTCCGCAGCCTTCTGTGGCAATGATTTCCACAGATTCACCACCCTCTGAATAAAGATGAAGGGGATTTTAAATTCCCTTGAAATGATTAAAATATTCGGGGATATAAACTACAGGGAGAGGTTGGGCATGAGACCTGATAGAAGAATATAACATTATCAAAGGCATAGATAGGGTAGACAGTCAGAACCTTTTTCCCAGGATGGAAGAATCAAATACCAGAGGGCATAGCTTTAAGATGAGAGGGGCAAAGTTTAAAGGAGATGTGCGGGGAAAGTATTTTACACATGGGATGGCGTGTAGCTGGAACATGCTGACAGAGGATGGCGTGTAGCTAGAACATGCTGACAGGGATGGAGGTGGAGGCAGATACAACGGTGGCTTTGCGGAGAATGGAGGGATATGGATTATGCGAAGGCAGATAAGAGTTAGCATCATGTTCACATTGTGGGCTGAAGGGCCTGTTCTTGTCCGGTACTGTTCTATGGTCTATGTACCAACCAAAGGAGCAACTGTTCTAGCAGACTATGCATCATAAAAGCAGACCTGGCACCATTTGGATTTAGTGAGAGGTTGCAATGTATGAAAACTTGTGGATGGAAGTACGCCAGCGAAAGATATGACGCAGTTTGCGACTTTGGGGGTTTCCAAGATTATTCCCTCTCTTACCCACCATTCCTCTTTCTAAATCATAGAGTCATACAGCATGGAAACAGGCCCTTCAGCCCTACTTGACCAAGATGCCCCATCTACACTAGTCTCACCTGCCCTCATTTGGCCTATATATCCCTCTTAACATCACATGTCCAAATGCCATGTTAAAGTTTTGATCGTACCTAAGTCAACTACCTCCTCTGGCAGCTCATTTCACACCCCCACCCCCGCCCTCTGTATTAAAATGTTGCTCATCGGGCTCCCAGTAAATTTTTCCCCTCTCATCTCAAACCTACCGTATATTCTTTGTTTCTTTATTCCCCTACTCTGAATAACAGACTCTGTGCAGTTAAGGGCCTGTCCCACTTAGGAGACCTAAACAGCAACCTCTGGTGACCTTGCCCACCACCCATGGTTTCCATGAGGTCACCGGAGGTTTTGGTCACTCTCCCTAATGGTGGAAAGTGGTTTCCGTGTGGTCGAGGCTTCATCTAGGTTGCTGCTATTTTTTCATCATGATTAAAACCGGCATCGACTAAAAATAGATCGCAGTTTTAAAAATCGATCATTTTTTAGTCGCAGGTCTAGTCGAAGCCGGTTTTCTTCATAGTCGAGGAAGGTTTTCAACATGTGCGTTTTTTGGGTGGCAGACAAGGTCACCAGAGGTTGCCGTCTAGGTCTCCTAAGTGGGACAAGCCCTGACCCTATACATTTGCCTTGTGATTTTTATACATATCTATATAAGACCATCCACCTGCGCTCCAAGGAACAAAGTCCTCGCCCGCCCAACCTCTTCCTATAGCTCGGGACTTTGAGCCCTGGCAGCCTTTATCTGCCAAATTTCTATACCCAGTCCCACTTTCATTATTTAATCCATTTCATTACTTAATCCCTTTCATTACTTAATGGTACAGAACAAGCAAAAGCAAGTGATACATGTGAAAATGTGAAAAAAAAGTTGGCATTGGCTGAGCGAGCGGAGCCAAATTCTGTTTCAAATCTCATTTTCAAAATTACAATCACTTTGTCAGAATTCATTATGCAATTAAAATATCTGTCACTTGCCTCAGCTCCTGTACTCATCAATCAAATGCTTTTATACCCCGACATGGCGGAGTTAAATGTAGTTCTTTGCACCTGTGGCTTGTTCTTGTATGAAGTGTTTGATGATGAACAGGATCTTAACTGGGGAATAGTGGATATTCTCCACTGGGTGCTCATTTCATATACCCACCACCCTCTGTGTGATAAAGTTGCTCCTCAGGATCCTATTACATTTCACACCTTACCCTTCCCTATCTCTTGTTTCCCTCTCCCCTGACTCTCTGCCTGAAGAAGGGTCTCGACCCGAAACGTCACCCGTTCCTTCTACACAGAGAGGAACTACCAGAAAAAAGCATGCATTTAAACAAATCGTCTCTCCATTGAATGATAACACCAGATTGAAGGTCCCATCCAGTAAGATCAAACCCACAATGTTCACCTTCTGTATCCTCTTTCTTTTCCCATCCAGCTTGATCCAGAGAATCATGTCTTAAGGAATAGTAGTAGAATTAGGCCATTCGGCCCATCAAGTTACTCCGCCATTATGTCATGCCTGATCTATCTCTCCCTCCAAACCCCATTTTTCCTGCCTTCCCCCCCATAACCTCTGACACCCATGCTAATCAAGAATCTATCTATCACTGCCTTAAAAATATCCACTGACTTGGCCTCCACAGCCTTCTGTGGCAAAGAATTCCACAGATTCACCACCCTCTGACTAAAGAAATACTCATCTCCTTCCTAAAAAAATGCCCTTTAATTCTAAGGCTATGACCCCTAGTTCTAGACTCTCCCACTAGTGGAAACATCCTCTCCACATCCACTCTATTCAAGCCTTTCACTATTCCGTATGTTTCAATGAGGTCCCCCTCTCATTCTTCTAAACTCCAGCGAGTACAGGCCCAGTGCCGACAAACGCTCATCATAGGTTAACCCGACTCATTCCTGGGATCATCCTCTGGACCCTCTCCAGAGACAGCACATCCTTCCTCAGATATGGTGCCCAAACTTGCCTCCTACACATACTGCATTTAGATTAGTTTAGAGATACAGTCCAGATACAGTCCCTCCGACCAACAATCCTTCCGTACACTAGTTCTACCCTACACACACTAGGGACAATTTACAATTTTACCAAAGTCATTTAACTTACAAACCCATAAGTCATTGGAGAGTGGAGGGGAAACCAGAGAACCCGGAGAAAACCCACGGGGTCACTGGGAGAAAGTACAAACTCCGTATAGACAGCATCCGTGGTCAGGATTGAACCCGGGTCTCTTGTGCTGTGAGCTAGCAACTCTTGTGACACCCTGCTGCCCCAAATGGAGCGAATAATAGATCAGTACCCAGGACTGATGTACCCCTACTGGTGAAGTGGAGAAATAAGGGAAGACATTGCAGCAATATTGTTCTTGATTTTACAGAGCTCTCAATTCAGGACATTTACCTCTGGATCTATAAAGTGAAAATGTTGTTCCACTCTGAGTGAATGGAAAGAAATGCCTGACTGGCTTATGAATATTTCACTCTATATATAGTTATATATTCTTCCTTTTTCTTTTCTTAGATAAACAAGCCGCAGCTTCAAACAGTCAAGGATCGGTTCCAGGCTTTCTTGAATGGAGAGACACAGATCGTGGCAGATGAAGCCTTTATCAATGCTGTACAAAGTTATTATGAGGTAACGTCTGTTCTCTTATGGGGTCCACAGCGAGAGAAGTTTGCTTTTGCTGAATGTTATTAGTTTTTCTGAAAATATAACTACTTTCATTTGAGTCGGTAAGATGTTCTTTTCTATTCTATTATAAAGAATTACAGTTTAGTCTGAGAGAAGGGTCTCGACCCGAAACGTCGCCTATTCCTTCGCTCCGTAGATGCTGCTTCTCCCGCTGAGTTTCTCCAGCATTTTTGTCTACCTTCGATTTCTCCAATGTCTGCAGTTCTTGGTTAAACAGTTTGGCTTATTGTCACATCTACTGAAGACCAGTGAAAAGCTTTTGTTGCGTGCGATCGAGTCAGCGGAGAGACGATACGTGATTGCATTTGAGCCATTTACAGTGTACAGGTACATGATAAGGGAAAACCATTTAGTGCAAGGTAAAACCAGCAAAGTCCAATCAAGAATAGTCCGAGGGTCACCAATGAGGTAGATAGTAATTCAGGGCTGCTCTCTGGTTGTGGTAGGATGATTCAGTTCCCTGGTAACAGCTGGGAAGAAACTGTCCCTGAATCTGGAGTTGTGCGTTTTCACACTTCTGTACATTTTTCCTGATGGGAGAGGGGGAAAATGAATGCCAGTGTCTGTCTGCTAGCGAGTGTTCTGTGGATATTATCACATTCCTACTTTGGGAACTCTTCTGGGGCACCATTACAAGCAGTCGGCTCAAAGTGAGATATGGAGCGTAGAGAGAACATGAGAGCCACTTCATTTGACACCGGTCACCCAATTCTTAGTTTAGTTTAGTTTAGAGATACAGCGTGGAAACAGGCCCTTCGGCCCATCAGGTCTTCGCCGACCAGCGATCCCCGCACACTACACCCACTAGGGCCAGGTTTTACATTAACCAAGCCAATTAACCTACAAACCTGTTTAAGAAGGAACTGCAGATGCTGGAAAATCAAAAGTAGTCAAAAATGCTGGAGAAACTCAGCGGGTGCAGTAGCATCTCTGGAGCGAAGGAAATAGGCAACGTTTCGTCCCGAAACGTTGCCTATTTCCTTCGCTCCATAGATGCTGCTGCACCCGTTAAGTTTCTCCAGCATTTTCGTGTACCTACAAACCTGCACGTCTTTGGAATGTGGGAGGACACCGAAGATCTCGGAGAAACCCCACGCAGATCACGGGGAGAACGTACAAATTCCGTTGACTGCGTGGGTTTTCTCCAGGAGTTCCGCCTGCCTCCCTCATCCCAAAGACGTGCAGGTTTGAAGGTTGACCGACCTTAGTAAATTGCCCTCCTAGTGTGCAGGGAGTGGGGTTGAGAGAGTGGGATAGCAGGTGGACTTGATGGGCCGAAGGGCCTGTTTCCAAGCTGTATCTCTAACGTAAAGGCCCCCTTGACTCGCGATCCATGGTCTGAAGCTGAACCTACGACCTTCTTACACCTCGGATGTCAAACAACTGAGCTAAAAGCTACCAGTGCGTTGCGTGTGAGTTTAGCTGAAAGGCAGTAATTGCAACAGCTGGCGCTTAATGGCTGCGCCTTTCTGTTTATTGATAATAGTAATTTAGAAATCAAACTAAATATATGAACAGTAATGTGTCCTTTGTCTTGTCAGATTGAGGTAAATGGTTAGAATATAGAGTGAATTATACCAGCAATGACAACTGGGACAACAGTTGTATTGTTCAGAAGTGATTAGGAATTCCACAGGGTACAATCTCAACAGCAGTCTATGGGGTCATCTTCACAAGCATATGATTAGTGGTAACCTGCGGGATGGTGTGGCTGATGTACGCACCGCCCTCTGTGTGGACTGTGTGTCTGTGTGGTGTCCCTGGTTTTTTATATGTCGAATAAAATTAGTACCAATTTCTTGAATATTAATAGAACGTGCTGTCAGTGGATTGCAACCTTGTTGTGGTCGGGGAGCTTGTGTGTCTCAAGTCAACCCTAGAGCTATTGCCAGCGGGAGATTCGTCTCCTGTTAGGGTCTCCCATGCTGGACAGGTCGAAGGGTAGAGGCGAGACGTAGAGAGATCCACTGGTCCTCCAGGTTGGAGGTTGAGCACAGGGCTAACAACCCTGACTCGTAAAACAGGGTTGACGGAAACAGCAACTGAAGGAATCGACACTACTTCGTTGCTGCCCTACGCCTTAGTTTGGTGAGTAGTCAGTAGTTTGGAGTTTGGAGTGGTGGGTAGGAAACGCAGCTCATTGTTATTGGGTCGATGTCAGATTAGAAATGGTGATTTTTCTCGCCGCAGATGCTGCCTGACCAGCTGAGTGTTTTACCATCATTTTCTGTTTGTTTTTTTTTCCGAGAATTCTGGCATCTATATTATTATTATTTAGCTTCTGTAATTCTTGGGGAGGAAGGACGAAATGTTGGCGGGCAAGAACCGTAGCCTGAAAATTGTCTTTCTGCTGACTGGTTCGCACGCAACAAAAGCTTTTCGCTGGATCTCTGTACACGTGGCAATAAGCTGAAGTGCACTGAAATTTAACATGTATTTAATCTGTTTATCAAGAAAGGTTCCTGGGTTCAGATGTTCCCTTGTGCTTGAGGCTTTGTGAAGGTTTTACAGTATTAAACGTGAACATAGGCATGTGAATGTTTGAACCCCTCTTTCAATGTCTGGGTTCAACGAGTATCCCCTCCCCTCAGAAATATCAATTCATAAGTTCATAAATTCTAGAAGCAGAATTAGGCCATTCGGCACATCACGTCTACTCCGCAATTCTATCATATCTTTCCCTCTCAACTCCATTCTCCTGCTTTCTCCCAATAACCCCTGACATCCTTACCAATCAAGAATCTGTCAATCTCCGCCTTAAAAATATCCTTTGACTTGGCCTCCACAGCCTTCTGTGGCAAAGAATTCCACAGATTCACTTCCCTCTGACTAAAGAAACTTATCCTCATCTCCTTCCTAAAAGAACGTCCTTTAATTCCGAGGCTATGTCCACTGATTCACCGCCCTTAAACTTTCTAAATGTTGTGGTGATTCGAACCCATATTCCTGCATCAATAGTGCAGTATTTTGCTTGTCACAATTATATACAAGGTACTTTCAAGTAAACTTGACATGACTTGACTTGACTTGACTTCTATACTTGGGTCGTAGGTTCATTGACCTCTGTAAATTGACCCCTAGAGTATTGGGAATGCATGTGAAGTGGGAAAATATAGAACCGGTGTGAATGGGTGATCGATGGCCAGCATGGACTCGGTGGGCCGAAAGGCCTTTTTCCATGCTATATCCAATCAATCCGATATCCATCCTAAATATGTAGGAAAGAATTGCAGATGCTGGCATTAAACGGAAGATAGAACAAAACGCTGGAGTAACTCAGTGGTTCAGGCAGCGTTTCGGGAGAGAAGGAATGGGTGACGTTTTGGGCCGAGACCCTTCTTCAGACTGAGAGTCAGGGGAGAGGGAAACGAGAGATCGCATCCTGACTGTGCTACTCGGAGTTATACACAATAGACAATAGATAATAGGTGCAGGAATAGGACATTCGGCCCTTTGAGCCAACACCACCATTCAATGTGATCATGGCTGATCATCCCCAATCAGTACCCCGTTCCAGCCTTCTCCCCATATCCCCTGACTCCGCTATTTTTAAAAGGCTATAGCTCTCTCTTGAAAGTATCCAGAGAACCTGCCTCCACCACCCTCTGAGGCAGAGAATTCCACAGACTCGCCACTCTCTGTGAGAAAAAGTGTTTCCTCGACTCCGTTCGAAATGGCTTCAGATTCAGATTCAATTTAATTGTCATTGTCAGTGTACAGTACAGAGTCAACGAAATGCATTTAGCATCTCCCTTGAAGAGCGACATAGCAAACGATTTGAATTAAAAAAAATAATAAGTGTCCGGGGGGGGCGGTGATTGGCAGTCACCGAGGTACGTTGATGAGTAGCGAGGTACGTTGTTGAGTAAGGCTTACCCCTTATTCTTATACTGTGGCCCCTGGTTCTGGACTCCCCCAACATCGGGAACATGTTTTCTGCCTCTAGCGTGTCCAAACCCTTAATAATCTTATATGTTTCAATAAGATTCTCTCTCATCCTTCTAAACTCTAGAGTGTACAAGCCCAGCCGCTCCATTCTCTCAGCATATGACAGTCCCGCCATCCCGGGAATTAACCTTGTGAACCTATGCTGCACTCCCTCAATTGGCAGCACTGACAGTTAATTTGCATCGCGTCTCGTTGCAGGTGTTCCTGAAAAGTGACCGGGTGTCCAGGATGGTCCAGAGCGGCGGTTGCTCGGCCAACGATTCCCGGGAGGTGTTCAAGAAACACATTGAAAAGCGGGTTCGAAGCTTGCCGGAGATTGACGGGCTCAGCAAGGAGACGGTGCTCAGCTCCTGGATGGCTAAATTCGACGCGATCTACCGCGGCGAGGAGGACCCACGCAAACAGCAGGCCCGGATGACAGCCAGCGCAGCCTCCGAGCTGATCCTCAGCAAGGAGCAGCTCTACGAGATGTTCCAGCAAATTCTGGGCATCAAGAAATTCGAGCATCAACTCCTCTACAATGCTTGTCAGGTGAACACATTTCCTTTCACTCACTGTTCTGGTTGCTACTGTTGATTGGGTAAAATGGGGGCAAGGCAGACTGGGGTCTTCTTTAGAAACAAGGAACTGCAGATGTTGGCTTACAAAAAAAAAACATACAGTGCTGAAGTAGCTCAGTTACTGAGTTAGTAAAATTTAACTAGTAACTCAGTTGATGAAAGGACGCAGCTTTTTATAATGTTATATATTACTATTATGTCTCCCTGCAACCTCAGGCTTTCCAGAGAAAACAATCCAAGTCTGACAAACCTCTCCCTGTAGCTATTACCCCCCCCTAATCCAGGCATCATTGTGGGTAGACAAAAATGCTGGAGAAACTCAGCGGGTGCAGCAGCATCTATGGAGCGAAGGAAATAGGCAACGTTTCGGGCCGAAACCCTCATTGTGGTAAAGCCATTATCCTGAAGAAGAAGACTTTAGGGTGTCACAGTGGCACAGCGGTAGAGTTGCTGCCTTTCAGCGCCGGAGACCCAGGTTCGATCCTGATTACGGGTGCTGTCTGTGCGGAGTTTGCACGTTCTCCCTGTGAGAAAACAGTCCACGTCCGCCTGTAGCTGATACGGCTGAATCCAGGTTTCATTCGGGTAAAGGCATCAGCCTGAAGAAGGGTCCCGGCCTATCCATGTTCTCCAGAGATGCTCCCTGACCTGTTGAGTCACTCCAACACTCCGTGTCTTTTTTGGGGTCTTTATTTTAAAGTTTGTTTTGGATTCCAATTTGCAAACCAGCTCAAAGCAGCAGGTGTGGGGATTGGATAAAGGCTGGGATTATCTACAATTAAAGATAAGTAGAAAACGCCTAATTCTGAGAGGCTGCGGCTGCAGCAGCTGGATGCTATTAACGATGATGTCACAAGAATGTTCCAATCCATGCTATTGTTAAAGACAGACAGTTTTCGCAGTCTGTCATGTAAGTATAGTGACTGTAAATATTACTAAGTCACAAAGCTCTCTGGTTTATGGGGAGGAAAAATGAACTTCTCTCGCTGGTGAAGAGAGATTTGCATTGCCAATGCAGGTTTTTAAGCAATCAGTCTGAATTAAGGTCTGGATGATAAAAAATATTTTACATAGAAGTCAGCTGTGGTATTTTTGTGAATGTGGTGCTTATGGCAAAGGTGAGAATCGGTACATGTCTATAGGACAATTTGTGCTGGAAGGAATTGCAGATGCTGGTTTACACCTGGACAATAGACAATAGGTGCAGGAGTAGGCCATTCGGCCCTTCAAGCCAGCACCGCCATGCAACGTGATCATGGCTGATCAACCACAATCAGTACCCCGTTCCTGCCTTCTCCCCATATCACTTGACTCTGCTATCTTTAAGAGCTCTGTCTAGCTCTCTCTTGAAAGTATCCAGAGAACCAGCCTCCACCGCCCTCTGAGGCAGAGAATTCCACAGACTCACAACTCTCTGTGTGAAAAAGTTTTTCCTCGTCTCCGTTCTAAATGGCTTAGCCTCATTCTTAAACTGTGGCTCCTGGTTCTGGACTCCCCCAACATTGGGAACATGTTTCCTGCCTCTAGCGTGTCAAACCCTTTATATCCTTAGGTAGACAAAAGTGCTGGAGAAACTCATCGGGTGCAGCAGCATCTATGGAGCGAAGGAAATAGGCAATGTTTCAAGCCAAATAACCTTGTACGTTTCAATAAGATTTCCTCTCATCCTTCTAAATACCGGTACTATAGTCCGTCAAAACACTGTGAAACTGTGCTGCACCACTACTGGCAGAACCACTGGCTATAAATATTCCTGGCAGGCGCGTGTCTCTGATCACTGGTGCTATGTGTATGTGTGTGTGTTGACACCAAGCTGTGTTCTCTCAAGGTGTTAGTTTCCACTGAAGTCAGCTGTAGAATGTTGATAAGCATCAGAGTGAAAGAAGGAGCTAGTGCTGACACAATGCCGTGTATAGACCTGGCGATGTTCTGAAGCACAGTACAAGAGGTACCTGAGAAGTGTGGGCTTGCTTGCTAAATAGGGAAGTCCAGAACAAGGGGTCACAGTTTAAGGACAAAGGGGAAATCTTTTAGGACTGAGATGAGAAAAACATTTTTCACACAGAGAGCGGTGAATCTGTGGAATTCTCTGCCACAGAAGGTAGTTGAGGCCACAGTTCATTGGCTATATTTAAGAGGGAGTTAGATGTGGCCCTTGTGGCTAAAGGGATCAAGGGGTATGGAGGGAAGGCAGGTGCAGGATACTGAGTTGGATGATCAGCCATGATCATATTGAATGTCGGTGCAGGCTCGAAGGGCCGAATGGCCTACTCCTGCACCTATTTTCTCTGTCTATGAAACAGTCACTTTGTTCACACTAAAGGGCCTGTCCCACTGTACGAGGTAATTCAAGAAATCTCCCGAGTTAAAAAAAAAATCAAACTCGTGGTAAGTACATAGCGGGTACGTCGGAGCTCATGGACGTCTTGTAGCAGCTCGTAACGCTAACGGCAGGTACTCGGGAAACCCGGAAACTCGTGAAGTTTTTTCAGCGCTGTGGAAAATGTCCATGATAGCCCCGAGTACCTACATACAGCTATTACTGTAATTCTCTGAGTCAAATCAGGGGAAACTCGGGAGAATTTCCTTGTACAGTGGGACAGACCCTTAAGATTCCACAAGAAGAAATGAGCTTATGACCAAATGTGCAGGAAGGAACTGCAAATGCTGGTTTAATGCAAAGATAGACACAAAAAGCTGGAGTTAATGTAACTCATTTTCACCAAACAGTGGCCTTTTTCCTGTATCATCGTTGTTTTTTTGCATCTTTCATTCATTTGTTCTATATCTCTCTATATCACCATTTATATCTCTCGTTTCCCTTTCCCCTGACTCTCAGTCTGAAGAAGGGTCTCGATCCGAAACATCACCTATTCCTTTTCTCCAGAGATACTGTCTGACCCACTGAGTTACTCCAGCTTTTTGTGTCTATCTCTGAGCTTATGACCAGGTGACATACCGCTCCAGCGACCCGGGTTCGATCCTGACTACGGGTGCTGTCTGTATGGAGTTTGCAGGTTCTCCCTGTGACTGCGTGGGTTTTCTCCGGGTGCTTCGGTTCCCTCCCACTCCAAAGATGTACGTGGGAATCATGAGCCAGAGGACATTGTGAAAGGCTTGGTTAGAATGGATCAGGAGAGGATGTTTCCACTAGCGAGAGAGTCTAGGACTAGAGGTCACAGCCTTAGAATTAAAGGACGTTCTTGTAGGAAGGAGATGAGGAGAAATTTTTTTAGTCACAGGGTGGTGAATCTTTTTAGACAATAGGTGCAGTAGTAGGCCATTCGTCCCTTCGAGCCAGATTCAATGAGATCATGGCTGATCATCCCCAATCATGTGGAATTCTTTGCCACAGACGTCTGTGGAGGCCAAGTCAGGGGGTATTTTTAAGGCAGAGATGTAGATAGATTTTTGATTAGTACAAGTGACTTTATGATATATGTTTAAGGCGAGGGAAAAGATTTAATAACAACAATAACACATTTAATAGACATTTGAACAGGTACATGGATAGGAAAGGCTTCGAACTAGATTGGCCAGGTATAGGCAAGTGAGATGATATTGGATGGGATATCTTAATCGATATAGGCTGGTTGGGCCGAAGGGTTTATATCTGTGCTTTATAACACTATGATTTGGTGTTGGTTCCTTATCTTGATTCACAAGATGAAAAGCCATGTTTCCCTCCCACTTAACTCTCAGTCTGAAAAAGGGTTTTGACTCTAAGCATCACCTATTCCTTTTCTCCAGAGATGTTGCCTGACCTGCTGATTTACTCCAGCATTTTGTGGTCTGTCTTCGGTGTAAACCAGCATCTGCAGATCCTTCTGACACATGGCTGGGTCATGTTCCGTTCCACAGCTAACGCAATTCTCGGTTTGGTTCAAGGCAATGTTCTTTTCAGGTTCATTCTCTTTTAAAACTGCAGGATACTTAAGGACATGGTGAACTACTTCTGGTTGAACTTGAAAGCTTGTTGGTTCAAATGTATTAATAACTGCTGTGTAGAACTGATATGTTGCCTTGCACTCAGGCTAGGACTGTACAAGCTGCCAACAGGTGGAACTTTGTAAAAAGTTGTGATTTTTTTAAAGATACATGGAGATGCTGGTTTGCTATGACAACACAGAGTGCTGGAGTAACTCAGCATGTCAGGGAGAATGTCTAGAGAATATGGATAACTTGGAGTTGGAGAGTCAAAGGTCATAAGTACTAGGAGCAGAATTAGGCCATTCGGCCCATCAAGTTTACTCCGCCATTCAATCATGACTGATATATCTCTCCCTCCTGACCCCATTCTCCTGTCTTCTCCCCTGACACCCAAACTAATCAAGCATCCATCTATCTCTGCCTTAAAAATATCCACTGACTTGGCCTCCACAGCTAAAGAATTCCACAGATTCACTACCCTCTGACTATAGAAGTTCCTTCTCATCTTCTTCCTGAAGGAACGTCCTTTAATTCTGAGGCCATTCTAGTTCTAAACTCTCCCACTAGTGGAAACATCCTCTCCACGTCCACTCTATCCAAGGACCAAAGGCCATAGCCTGAGAATAAAATGGCGTATCTTTAGAAAGGCGATTAGGAGGAATTTCTTTAGTTGAATCTGTGGAATTCATTGCCACAGACGGCTGTGGAGGCCAAGTCAATGGATATTTTTAAGGCGGAGATTGACAGATTCTTGATTAGTACGGGTGTCAGGGATTATGGGGAGAAGGCAGGAGAATGGGATTGAGAGGGAACGATAGATCAGCCATGACAGAAAGGCAGAGTAGACTTGATGGACCGAATGGCCTAATTCTGCTCGTAGAACTTATAACTATATTGGTGACTGAAGAAGGTTCCCGACCCGATACATCAGCAACCCAGAACCCGTGTTCTCCAGAGGTGCTGCCTGACCCGCTGAGTTACTCCAGCACTCTGTGCCCTTTTTTTTCGTCTGTTTTTCCGCTACTGAGGGAAAATGAAATTTTAAGAGCAAGTTGTCAAATGAAAATATATGTTAACATGACGAGCTTGAAACATTGCTGCGCAGATCAGTGTTGGCAGCTTGGGTAAGGCTGCTAATGGAAATGTTGATTTAATATAACAATTTACTCAGGCACTTATTTACTTCTGTATATATTCTAGCGGGACCCTAATGGCTTTTAGCAACAGTGGCAAAAATGTTGAAGTCTCTCTAATAATTTATTCATTTATAATAATTTAATTTATTAACCTTGTACCAATTCTTTAGTGCATTTGATTTAACAGGATTAAACATTTCTGTCTTTCATTACATCAGCGTGGGTTGCATGTATTAAAATAGGAATTCACAAGTCGGTAAATCGTTGACGGGGCGCTGTTTGCTAGTAATGCCAAGGGCAGACTTGCACTTTTGTCCGCCAATCCAATTAATTAATTCATTAAATTTCATTTCGATTGTTGCTTTGGTGATCTGTTTGGAGATGAGGAATGGAGTCCACGTTAACCATCGATCACCCATCGCACTATGTGTGTGTGTAATCCCACTTTCATATTCACAAATTTACCAATTTTTACACAGGCTCCAGTGTACTAAACCTGACTAGCGTGCGTAAGCTAAAAGTAAATGTTTCCATATAATGTAATCTATATCAGGTAGCGAGCAAGTAGCGGGCTTGGGAATTTAGATCAAAAAATGCCTTGTTCGATGAAACTAATTTTGACATCATTAATAAATGATCATTTAACACTGTTTAAACACGTCAGTAATTTCTTTAAAGGTTGAATATGAAAAAAGCAATACTTTCGCTACCATAATTGAAGCATTGAAAGGTTATACAAATGATACACAAATCATATTTTTTGCTGGCGGCACAGTGGCGCAGCGGTAGAGCTTCTGCCAGAGATTCGGGTTTGATCCCGACCACGGGTGCTGTACGGAGTTTGTACGTTCTCCCCGTGACCTGCGTGGGTTTTCTCTGGGTGCTCTGGTTTCCTCCCGCATTCCAAAGACATGCAGGTTTACAGGTTATTTGGCTTGGCATAAATGTAAATTATCCCTAGTGTGTGTAGGATAGCGTTAGTGCGTGGGGATCGCTGGTCGGCGGGGACTCGTTGCGCCAAAGACCCGTTTAAGAATAAAGGGTAGGCCATTTAGGACTGAGATGAGGAAAAACCTTTTCACCCAGAGAGTTGTAAATCTGTGGAATTGTCCGCCACAGAAGGCAGTGGAGGCCAATTCTCTGAATATATTCAAGAGTGAGTTAGACATAGCACTAAGGGCTAATGGAATCAAGGTATATGGGGAGAAAGCAAGAACGGGGTACTGATTATGGATGATCAGCCATGATCATATTAGAAACATAGAAACATAGAAATTAGGTGCAGGAGTAGGCCATTCGGCCCTTCGAGCCTGCACCGCCATTTAATATGATCATGGCTGATCATCCAACTCAGTATCCCGTACCTGCCATCTCTCCATACCCCCTGATCCCCTTAGCCACAAGGGCCACATCTAACTCCCTCTTAAATATAGCCAATGAACTGGCCTCAACTACCCTCTGTGGCAGAGAGTTCCAGAGATTCACCACTCTCTGTGTGAAAAAAAGTTCTTCTCATCTCGGTTTTAAAGGATTTCCCCCTTATCCTTAAGCTGTGACCCCTTGTCCTGGACTTCCCTAACATCGGGAACAATCTTCCTGCATCTAGCCTGTCCAACCCCTTAAGAATTTTGTAAGTTTCTATAAGATCCCTTCTCAATCTCCTAAATTCTAGAAAGTATAAACCAAGTCTATCCAGTCTTTCTTCATAAGACAGTCCTGACATCCCAGGAATCAGTCTGGTGAACCGTCTCTGCACTCCCTCTATGGCAATAATGTCCTTCCAATATTGATTGGTGGTGCTGGCTCGAAGGGCTGAATGGCTTACTCCTGCACCTATTGTCTATGTTTCTATGTTTCCATGCTGTATCTGTGAATCTAAAACTAAACCTAAAAACTAAATGCAAACAAAACAAAGAAAACTTGATGAAGGGATTATTTTAAATGAATAAAATATCACGTAATTTATGTGACGTGACTGTAAAAATGGTATTATTTCATTGCGCCTTAATTCACATTTTCCAGCATAGACTCCTTTGGGTAGACAATCATAACTGAAGCTACAAGCTGCATTTTTTCATTTTGTAATTAAACTTAAGGCAAACCAAAATAAATTCATCATCATAATGTGTTCAAGAGATGAGTAATAAACGTCACCCATTCCTTCCCTCCAGAGATGCTGCCCATCCCGCTGAGTTACTCCAGCATTTTGTGTCTATCCACGTATCAACAATAGAGTCTCCAAGAGCGTTTCCTCCAAAAGCACTTTGTGAAGAGGGGGGAGAGGAGAGTGGAGTGGAGAGGCTCGGGGCAAGTGGACATCTGAGGTCTGACCTCAGGGATAGGTCCCCAAGAGAATCTCAGCAGCTGCTCAGAAGTGACATGACCATCTAAATAAAAACCCTGCCTACAGCCAGATCAGTCCTCATGTTGAGATTGGTCCCCCTGGATAACAACATATTTTTAACCTTGTGGATGTGCTCATTGCGGCAAAGTCAGTATTAGATACAGCGTGGAAACATCCCAGTCCGCTCCGACCAGCGATCCCCGCACGCTAACACTATCCTACACGCACCAGACACAATTTACAATTTTGCCAAGCAAAAAGCTGGAGTAACTCAGCGGGTCAGACATCACCTGGAGAAAAAAGGAGCAGTTGGGTCGAGACCTGAAACGTCACCTATTCCTTCCCTCTAGTGATGCTGTCTGGCCCACTGAGTTATTCCAGATTTTTGTGTCTATCTTCGGCTTAAACCAACATCTGCAGTTCCTTCCTACAGCGGGTAGAGCTGCCCCATCACAGCACCAGGGACCCGGGTTCGATCCTGACCTCGGTGTGCTGTCTGTGCGGAGTTTGCACGTTCTCCGTTGTGACCGTATAAACCAGCATCTGCAGTTCCTAGCGGCTCTGTTAGCCCATGAGGTTATTGTACAAGGCATTGGTGAGACCAAAGCTGGAGTATGGTGTACAATTTTGATCGCCCAATTATAGGAAGGATGTCAACAAAATACAGAGAGTACAGAGGAGATTTACTAGAATGTTGCCTGGGTTTCAACAACTAAGTTACAGAGAAAGGTTGAATAAGTTAGGTCTTTATTCTCTGGAGCGCAGAAGGTTAAGGGGGGACCTGATAGAGGTCTTTAAAATGATGAGAGGGATAGATAGAGTTGATGTGGACAAGCTTTTCCCTTTGAGAATAGGGAAGATTCAAACAAGAGGACATGACTTCAGAATGAAGGGACAGAAGTTTAGGGGTAATATGAGGGGGAACTTCTTTACTCAGAGAGTGGTAGCGGTGTGGAATGAGCTTCCAGTGGAAGTGGTGGAGGCAGGTTCATTGATATCATTTAAAAATAAATTGGATAGGCATATGGATGAGAAGGGAATGGAGGGTTATGGTATGAGTGCAGGCAGGTGGGACTAAGGGGAAAAAAAAGTTGTTCGGCACGGACTTGTAGGGCCGAGATGGCTTGTTTCCGTGCTGTAATTGTTATATGGTTGTATGGTTGTTGATGCTGCTCTGATTATTGAAGGGACGAGAGACTGATCTTCAAGCTGCTGCAGTCAATGTACTGCAGTGGGAGCATCATATTTCCTACCCTCTTCTTTCCCACCAAAGTCGAGCATCGACTGGAGACAGGAAGTAGCAGTGGGAGCGTAGAGAATAGCTTGCAGTAAATGACACTCGCTGAAGCAAGGTCATCCATGTGAACAGAACTGCAGGAGTATCACATTTCCAGTGGTGGACCCAGCCCAGTAGGAACTCTATCCCCCAAGATAGACACACAGTGCTGGGGTAACTCAGCGGGTCAGGCAGTCTCTCTGAAGAAAAAGCATAGGTGACATTTCGAGTCGGGATCCTTCTTCACATCCGAATCATCATTTTTCACCGGGGATGCTGCCCTGACCTGCTGAGTTACTCCAGCGCTTTGTGTCTATCTTTGGTCCACACCAGTATCTGCAGTTCCTTTTTACACGGGAATTCTATCCCTTTGACTGCAGTTTGACTTCGCTATCATGCTTCCCTTTCCTCTTCAGATGTTTCGCGGCAGAGAGATTGCCTGAGGATTTGCCGTGAAATCTGAGGAAAAAGCTCGTTTGAGTTCAGTTTATTGTCATGTGTACTGAGGTACAGTGAAACGTTTTTGTTGCGTGCTAGCCAGTCAGCGGAAAGTCTATATCTGATTACAGCTAAGCCGATTCCAGCATACATGGTGGAGAGAGAATAATGTTTAGTGCAAAGTAAAGTCCCAATTGAAGATAGTCCGTGGGTCTCCAGTGAGGTACAGTAGATAGTAGCTCAGGACAGCTCTCTATCTTTTAAACCCATAGAATCATACACCACGGAAACAGACCCTTTGGCCCAACTTGTCCGTACTGTCCAAGATACCCCATCTCAGTTGGTCCCATTTGCCCGCATTTGGTCCATATCCCTCCAAACCTTAGATCGACACAAAATGCTGTAGTAGCTCAGTGGGACAGAGGGATCTCTGGACAGAAGGAATGGGTGACGTTTCGGGTGGAAACCCTTCTTCAGACTGATGTCGGGGGGGGGGGGGGGGGGGGGGGATGGGAGATAGATAGATAAGGAAGTATAAGGTGTGAAAATAGGACAAAAGGAATGGAGATCAAGGTAAATGTACAATAGATCATTGTTAGCTGGGAGTAGGTAACAACAAAGCAAACACAGATAAAATGTAGTTGGCGACTTTGAGACTGGTCGGAGAACTATTAAGGGGGAGGGATTGAGAGAGATGGAAAGCAAGGGTTACTTGGTCAACAAGAATGTTAACCAGCATATTGTGTCTATCTTTGGTTTAGACCAGCATCTGCAGTTCCTTCATACACATTCCCTCTAAACCTTTCCTATCCACGTACCTGTCCAGGTGTCTCTTAAATGTTTTTATTATGTCTCCCTCAACTACCTCCCCTGGTGGCTCGTTCCATACCCCCACCACCCTCTGTGTGAAAAAATTACCCAGAGCTTTACGGTAATGGCCGCTCGTCGGTATTCGGGGCTCTCGTGGCCATTTCTCAACGTTGAAAAATCTTCACTAGTCTTCCTGAGCTTACCGCGTTTCCAGAGTACCTGCTGTTAGCGTTATGAGCCGCTAAGAGACGTCTCGAGCTCCGACATACCCGCTAGGTTCATCCGACGTGCTTACCACGGGTTTGATTTTTTTTTCTAAACTCGGGAGAGCTCTTGAATGAACTCGTACAGTGGGACAGGACCTTTAGAATTGCACGAGGGGTAAATAGGGCAGACAGTCAGAACCTTCTTCCCAGGGTGGAAATGACAAAGCCGAGAGGGCGTAGCTTTAAGGCGAGAGTGGCAAAGGTTAAGGGAAGTGTGGGGGACAAGTTTGTTTACACAGGTGGGTGTTTGGTAGGCGGCGCGACTCTCGTCAGCAGCGGCCTCTGCAGCCCGTCCGCGTTTTTATTATTTTTTGTCTATGTTTCTGTGTAGTTTTTGTTATTTTTTTGGGGTGTGGGGGGGGGGGGGTGGGGTGGGAGGGAGGGGGGGGGTAACTTTTGCACGGGGGAATCTCTTGTCGCTCCGCACGAGGAGCGGCCTCCACAGGAGAAGACCGGGACTCGCCACGACTCCCTCAGCCGGGGAGCTGGCCGAGTCTTTGAGCGCTGCTTTGACGGCCCGACCTCCATGCAACTGCGGGTCTGGCGGGCGGGGAGGCGGGTCCCTGGAGTGCACCGCTTGCTCTCGCAACGGAGGATAACTTCTCCCGCCCGAGTTGCGGGGTAAGTTTTTTCACCGCCCCGCGCGGCTTGACCTTCCACCACAGCGATGTGATGGATGTTTATGTAAATTATGTTGTGTCTTGGGTCTATTTGTTTGTAATGTATGGCTGCAGAAACGGCATTTCGTTTGTAATGTATGGCTCAAGGGGTGCAAATGACAATTAAATTGAATCTTGAATCTTGAATCTTGAATCTTGGAACGGGCTGCCAGGGGTGATGGTGGAGGTAGATGCAAGAGGAGCGTTTAAGCAGCTTTGAGATAGAAACATGGATATGCAGAGAATGGAGGGACATGGATCGCTGGCAGATGAACTTAGTTTAACTTGACATCATCTTTGGCACGAACATGGTGGGCCGAATGGCCTGTTCTCTTCTCCACTGTTCTATGTTCTATGATCCTTATGACGGAGTAGGATTGACGGCTGCACAAAGGCAAAATAGAGATTCAAACTGAAATGGATATTTATAATGTGGAGATGAGGTTAATTTGAAAGATTCTTATCCCCAACGGAGCAACCATCCCATACCTATTTATGGTCATGGGTCACGGAAAATAGGTCCACATATTCATGTTGATTGTAATTTTCTGAATATCAGATTTTTTTACCATTATAATCATTGATTGGCATAAAAATCTCAACAACGATCCCAGAATCCCAGGTTTCATAGTCATACAATTGCACAGCACAGAACCAGGCCCTTCGGCCCACCCTCTCCATGCTGACCAGGTTGGCAATCCAGGCTAATATCATTTGCCTGCATTTAGCCCATACTGTATCCCTCCAAACCCTTCCCACCTATATAATTGTCCAAATGCCTTTACAAAGTCATAATTGTATGCAATTACATAACTTTCCTTGGCAGCTCATTCCAGGCTCTGAGTTCCTGGCTCATAAAGGACGCAAAGTGCTGGGATAACTCATCTGAGAGCTGGGGTAACTCAGATGTAGTGAGACCACACCTGGAGTATTGTGTGCAGGTTTTGGTCTCCAAATTTGAGGAAGGGCATTCTTGCAATTGAGGGAGTGCAGTGTAGGTTCACGAGGTTAATTCCTCAGATGGCGGGACTGCCGTATGTTGATATGCTGATAGAATGGGAGGCTGGACTTGTATAAGGAGTTTAGAAGGATGAGAGGGCATTTTATTGAAACATATCAGATTATTAAGGGTCTGGACATGCTAGAGGCAGGAAACATGTTCCCCATGTTGGGGGAGTCCAGAACCAGGGGCCACAGTTTAAGAATAAGGGGTAAGCCATTTAGAACGGAGATGAGGAAAAACGTTTTCACACAGAGGGTTGTGAATCTGTGGAATTCTTTGCCTCGGAAGGCGGTGGAGGCCAGTTCTCTGGATGCTTTCAAGAGAGAGCTAGATAGGGCTCTTGGGATGGGAGATTCCAACCTTCACGTGGTCCACCCTGTTTCGACGAATGCAATCAACCTGGCCTGCAAATTCAAATAAGATCATAGAACAAGTTGTCCTGCAACTTTAGGCTGTGCACGCCACACACATGAAGAAGAAGTTAGACCTCTTAAAGATAGTGGAGTCAGGGGATATGGGGAGAAGGCAGGAACGGGGTACTGATTGTGGATGATCAGCCATGATCACAATGAATGGCAGTTCTGGCTCGAAGGGCCGAATGGCCTACTCCTGCACCTATTGTCCATCCCAACTTCTATACTCAATGCTCTAATTTATAAAGGCCAGCACACCAAAAGCTTTCTTTACCACCCTGTCTACATGAGATTCCACCTTCAGGGAACTGTGCACAGTTATTCCTAGATCCCTCTGTTCAACTGCATTCCTCAATTCCCTACCATTTACCATGTACGTCCTATTTTGATTTGTCCTGCCAAGATATAGCACCTCGCACTTATCAGCATTAAACTCCATCTGCCATCTTTCAGCCCATTCTTCCAAATGGCCTAAATCTCCCTGTAGACTTTGAAAATCTACTTCATTATCCACAACACCACCTATCTTAGTATCATCTGCATACTTACTAATCCAATTTACCACACCATCATCCAGATCATTGATGTACATGACAAACAACAGTGGACCCAACACAGATCCCTGTGTTGGGTCCACTGTTGTTTGTCATAGAAACATAGAAACATAGAAATTAGGTGCAGGAGTAGGCCATTCGGCCCTTCGAGCCTGCACCGCCATTCAATATGATCATGGCTGATCATCCAACTCAGTATCCCGTACCTGCCTTCTCTCCATACCCTCTGATCCCCTTAGCCACAAGGGCCACATCTAACTCCCTCTTAAATATAGCCAATGAACTGGCCTCAACTACCCTCTGTGGCAGAGAGTTCCAGAGATTCACCACTCTCTGTGTGAAAAAAGTTCTTCTCATCTCGGTTTTAAAGGATTTCCCCCTTATCCTTAAGCTGTGACCCCTTGTCCTGGACTTCCCCAACATCGGGAGCAATCTTCCTGCATCTAGCCTGTCCAACCCCTTAAGAATTTTGTAAGTTTCTATAAGATCCCCTCTCAATCTCCTAAATTCTAGAGAGTATAAACCAAGTCTATCCAGTCTTTCTTCATAAGACAGTCCTGACATGCCTGGAATCAGTCTGGTGAACCTTCTCTGCACTCCCTCTATGGTAACAATGTCCTTCCTCAGATTTGAAGACCAAAACTGTACGCAATACTCCAGGTGTGGTCTCACCAAGACCCTGTACAACCACAGTCATGTACATCAATGATTGATGTTAATGCATCGATGTCCATCAATGACTAATATTAATGCTGTTTGAGCCCAGAATCTGACTATGAAGAGTTGCCCTGACACACGGACAGCTTGTGAGTTGCTGTCCCTCGGAACTGAGCCTCTTTGTCAGTGCCTTCGGGAGAAGGAGCGGAGAGATTTGGAGGAGAACAAAAAACTCAAATACAACCGCCTGTCCTCCTGTTAACATTTGCGCATGGGATCATAAAAAGACAGATTTCTCGATTTCTATTAATAGTTTGACGTAGACTGGATTCCAATGTCAGTGAAGATGTTTCTCTCCTGCACTGGCTTTGAGTTAGTCAATAGAAATCGCAGTTGGAACCAAAATCTAAGAGCCGCATTTTTGATTAGTTTGATGGTAGCATTATTTGGGTTTTTTTTTACTCAACTGTTGTATATTTTCAAGAGTGTTTTATTGTCATGTATCCCTGATAGAACAATTACATTCTTACTTGCTGCAGCACAACAGAATATGTAAACATAATAAATAATATAACAAAAACAAACAATAACAGTGCAATTATAATAAAAATAATCATAATAGTCCATTGTAGTTCAGAGCTGATGAGGTTGTTGTGTTTAATAGCCTGGTGGCTGTAGGGAAGAAACTGTTCCTGAACCTGGACGTTACAGTTCTCAGGCTCCTGTACCTTCTTCCCGATGGCAGGGGTGAGATGAGTGTGTGGCCAGGATGGTGTGGGTCCTTGATGATGCTGGCAGCCTTTTTGGGGCAGCGACTGCGATAGACCCCCTCGATGGTGGGGAGGTCAGAGCCGGTGATGGACTGGGCAGTGTTTACAACTTTTTGCAGTCTTTTCTGCTCCTGGACGTTCAAGTTACCGAACCAGGCCACGATACAACCGGTCAGTATGTTCTCTACTGTGCAAATATGTAATCATTTTAAGCTTTACTGAGATCCTGCTATCACCGTCCCTTATTGCCGTGTGCAGGGTAATTTGTAGACATCCAAGGTGGGGTCTCAACCCGAAATGTTGCCCATCCACGTCCCCCAGAGATGCTGCCTGACCCGCTGGGTTGCTCCAGCACTTTGTGTCTTTTTTTCTAAAGTAGCGCCTGTAGATCCTTGTGTCTTGTTTTTTTCTTATTTTCACATTTATACTACATATGTATGTGTGTATGTAGAGTATACATACTCACACAATTATATCTATGTATGATATATGTGTGTTTGTGTGTGTACACGCATGCGCACACACACATGTATACAAAATCCAACGGCGACAAAAAAATGCTGCGACGCCTGAATAAACATCGTGCGTCATACGTCATCACGCTGGGTCACGCCACATCACGCTGGGTCATGCCACATCACGCTGGGTCACACCACATCACGCTGGGTCACGCCACATCACGCTGGGTCACGCCACATCACGCTGGGTCATGCCACATCACGCCACATCACGCTGGGTCACGCCACATCACGCTGGGTCACACCACATCACGCTGGGTCACGCCAGATCACGCCACCTCACGCCACATCACGCTGGGTCACGCCACATCACGCTGGGTCACGCCACATCACGCTGGGTCACGCCACATCACGCTGGGTCACGCCACATCACGCTGGGTCACACCACATCACCCCACAAATTTTTCGATGACCTGATACGTCAGTCAATGATGCCGGCAGTCACTGAAAAAATCGCCAAGTGGGACAGGTCCTTTAGTATTTTTACATACCATCCCCCTTTAAGCCAAGGTCAATGAGCCATTCACTTTTCAGTGTGCGTGTGTGCGTGCGGGTGTGTGTGTGCGCGCGTGTGTGTGCGCGCGTGTGTGTGAGCGCGCGTGTGTGTGTGTGTGCGTGTGTGCGTGCGTGTGTGCGTGTGTGTGCGCGTGTGTGTGTGTGCGTGCGTGTGTGTGTGTGCGCGCGTGTGTGTGTCTGTGTGCGCGTGTGTGTGCGCGTGTGTGCGTGTGTGTGCGTGTGTGTGCGTGTGTGTGTCCATTCCTTGATAAACTCTTTGCATCGTCCTCACAGCTTATTTTCCCACGTGATTTTGTATCATCAGCAAACAATGATCCCATACACTCTGTCATAGCAGCTGTCATTGATATGGCCTTGTGAATAGCTGACAGTGTGGTACTGATTCTTGTGCCAGCTTGAAAATGATCCATTTATTCTGGCTTTAGTTATCCGTCAACTATGTCTTGATCCATATTAATATATTATCACCAGTCCTTTGATAGCCTTCTGCAACAATCTATTGAATCATTTTCTTGAATGCCTTTTGAAAGTTCAAATGTACCACATTCGTAGAACACTACAGCTCCATATGCCATAACATATAATAGCAAGGAACTGCAGATGTTGGTTTATACTGAAGATAGACACAAAATGCTACTCCAACATTTTATATCTATCTTTGTGGAATGGAAGGCAGGAACGGGGTACTGATTGGGGATGATCAGCCATGATCACATTGAATGGCGGTGCTGGCTCGAAGGGCTGAATGGCCTCCTCCTGCACCTATTGTCTATTGTCTATTCAACACAGAGTGACCAGCGTTCGCAGAAGGCCTCCAAAGTCCACGTGGACACCGCGTGTTCCCTCTCCAGGCCCGGACGTAGGCCCGGATAAGGGGCAGGCAGCTGACCCCGGTGCGGCCATCCGTTGCCTGGACCCGCGAATGGCCATCTTGGCCAGGCCCAGTAGCAGACGGACAGGGACATCCCTCCCCCGTCTTCCCGACCTTCCCTCCTCTATACCCAGTTCCCAAATATCAGGAGCGTGGGGCTACATTTTAGCCCCAACTTGAGGAAGCCAAAACTTGAGGAGCAGTTCCTTCAGATATTAGAACAGGGGCAGCAACCTCTCACACTGCATGTACAGTGGCTTGCAAAAGTTTTCATACCCCTTGAACTTTTCCACATTTTGTCACGTTACAACCACAAACGTAAATGTATTTTACTGGGATTTTATGTGATAGACCAACACAAAGTGGTGCATAATTGTGAAGTGGAAGGAAAATGATACATGGTTTTCAAATTTTTTTACAAATAAAAAACTGAAAAGTGTGGCATGCAAAAGTATTCAGCCCCCCTGAGTCAATACTTTGTAGAACCACCTTTCGCTGCAAAAGAAATGTCATTTCGTTTGGACCTCAAGGGGTCCAAATGACAAATAAATTGAATCTTGAATCTTGAATCTTGAAGTCTTTTGGGGTATCTCTCTACCAGCTTTGCACATCTAGAGATTGAAATTTTTGCCCATTCTTCTTTGCAAAATAGCTCAAGCTCAGTCAGATTGGATGGAGAGCATCTGTGAACGGCAATTTTCAAGTCTTGCCAGAGATTCTCAATTGGATTTAGGTCTGGACTTTGACTGGGCCATTCTAACACATGAATATGCTTTGATCTAAACCATTCCATTGTAGCTCTGGCTGTATGTTTAGGGTCGTTGTCCTGCTGGAAGGTGAACCTCCGCCCCAGTCTCAAGTCTTTTGCAGACTCTAACAGGTTTTCTTCCAAGATTGCCCTGTATTTGGCTCCATCCATCTTCCCATCAACTCTGACCAGCTTCCCTGTCCCTGCTGAAGAAAAGCATCCCCACAGCATGATGCTGCCACCACCATGTTTCACATTGGGGATGGTGTGTTCAGGGTGATGTGCAGTGTTAGTTTTCCGCCACACATAGCGTTTTGCATTTAGGCCAAAAACTTCAATTTTGGTCTCATTTGACCAGAGCACCTTCCTCCACATGTTTGCTGTGTCCCCCACATGGCTTGTGGCAAACTGCAAATGGGACTTCTTATGGTTTTTTTTCAAGAATGGCTTTCTTCTTGCCACTCTTCCATAAAGGTCCAATTTGTGGAGTGCACGAATAATAGTTGTCCTGTGGTCAGATTCTCCCACCTGAGCTGTGGATCTCTGCAGCTCCTCCAGAGTTACCGTGGGCCTCTTGGCTGCTTCTCTGATCAATGCTCTCCTTGCCCGGCCTGTCAGTTTAGGTGGACGGCCATGTCTTGGCAGGTTTGCAGTTGTGCCATACTCTTTCCATTTTCAGATGATGGATTGAACAGTGCTCCGTGAGATGTTCAAAGCTTGGGATATTTTTTTATAACCTAACCCTGCTTTAAACTTCTCCACAACTTTATCCCTGACCTGTCTGGTGTGTTCCTTGGGCTTCATGATGCTGTTTGTTCACTAATGTTCTCTAACAAACCTCTGAGGCCTTCACAGAACAGCTGTATTTATACTGAGATTAGATTACACACAAGTGGACTCTATTTACTAATTAGGTGACTTCTGAAGGCAATTGGTTGCACTGGATTTTATTTAGGGTTATCAGAGTAAAGGGGGCTGAATACTTTTGCACGCCACACTTTTCAGTTTTTTATTTGTAAAAAAATTTGAAAACCATGTATCCTTTTCCTTCCACTTCACAATTATGCGCCACTTTGTGTTGGTCTATCACATAAAATCCCAATAAAATACATTTACGTTCGTGGTTGTAACGTGATAAAATGTGGAAAAGTTCAAGGGGTATGAAAACGTTTGCAAGCCACTGTACAAATGGAAGGCGGTCTCGCCACAGAGGTGACAGGCGACTATTTTTAATAGAGTCCGTGAACCGGCTCAAGTACCTGTTACAGGCCACAGCCATGTGCAACCCAGGTCCCCGATGTGAAGGGGGAGGACTCCCTTATAGAGAGACGTCCACTGAGGACCACTCCCGCCGTCAGGGTCTGTCCGGATGGAAGACAAGGGCGTCGTTGGTCGACTAGGGTGGGGGAAGGTTTTGTCCAGAGATTCTGCCTGCTCCGCTGAGTTACTCCAGCACTTTGTGTCTATCAGTGGTGCCTTTGCCCTCATGCTTATTTAGCTTCTCCTTAAACGCATCCAAATGCTGGTGTGATGCATGAATTATTCAATGCGGCTGTGTCATTTACCCCACCAAAGTATTCATCTTATTCGGTGTTAATCCACTAAAAAAGCAGAACTTTAGCAATGAATAACTTTGTGGCAATAACATAGGAGTGGAAATGTGTGATTTTTTTTGTTCCCAAGGATTGGAAATGTATTTTGGTCTCATACAAGAAGCAGCAGCACAGTTGTGGCTCAGCACTACTGGAGTTCTGCGGTGATAGCTACTGTCAATCCGTTAGACTGAAATATTTCATCTCCTGTACATGTTCTCTCTCTGGCTGAGCAAGGATTTTAAGTGCTTGACATTCTAAGCTCCCCAGCCTCGTGGGTGTTTATTAATGGTTCACAGCTGGCTTCAGCTACTCGCTCCACATATATAACAATATTCGATAACACTAGGAGGGAAAACAAGTACGCACCTGCAACTACCTTTGATTGTGGAGGATTACTGCACAGTTAATTAAAACAGAACTCCTACTTGCTCCAGTTGGCAACAGCATGCTTTAGTGGCTTTCAATATTCAAAACATTAACAATTAATTTTAGTTTAGTTTAGAGATACAGCGCGAAAATGGGCCCTTTGGCTAGGATCGCCAACATTCTCACTCCCAGGTAAGGGACAAAAGGTCAAAATAAGGGACAAAATTCCCGACGGCAATTCTTTGACCGACTCGGCCGTGGCTGGGTGAATGATGAGTTGGCCCGGGTGCTGGACTGCACACAAAGCCCAGCCTGCGGGCGGGCCAGCTGTGGAGTTTTGACCCGGGCCGCGCGACATCGCGCGCAAAGTCCGGCTTCCCCAGGGGTGGTGGTGGTGGTGTCAGCGATAAGCGAAGGTACGAAGGTCGGACAGCTGGCCGGGCTGCCGACCGACGGGGCCACGGGCGAGGTGCTGCTGCTGCACTCCATGGGCTGCACTACGTCGGGACAGGTGAGACGGGGCCGGACGTGGCGCTCGGAACCGACAGTCCCCTCGACCCTCAGTTCAGTTTATTGTCACGTGTACCGAGGTACAGTGAAAAGCTTTTGTTGCGTGCTATCCAGTCAGTGAAAAGACAATACATGATTACAATCAAGCCATTTACAGTGTATAGATACATGATAAGGGAAGTAAATAAGTAAGTAAGTAAGCGTTTATTGGCCAAGTATTCACATACAAGGAATTTGCCTTGGTGCTCCGCCCGCAAGTAACAACATGACATACAGTGACAGTCACAAATGACTCAGAAAACACTAAACATTAATAATAATAAAACATTAATGATAAAACACCGTTGATCAAGCACGTGAAGCAACAAAATACCAGATCAAAGGAAGGCTACAGATTTTTGGCTGTTGAGTAGAGCAACTTCTCGTGGATAAAAACTGTTTAATATCTGGCTGTGGCAGCTTTGACAATAATGTTTAGTGCAAGGTAAAGCCAGCACAGTCTGGTCAAGGACTGCCCGAGAGTCTCCAATGAGGTAGATGGTAGTTCAGGACTGCTCTCTGGTTGTGATAGGATTGTGTCCGTCTTCCATGTTTCAAATGTTGACATAGCTGTCATCGCCCGTCCTGACAAGATCGCAAGCTTCCGGCGACAATCAGTGGGAGCCATCACTTGTTGCAATAGATGATGGGGGGTAGCAGAACTAGCTCGGGATGCTTCCAGCCTCCAGCCCCGCTACGTTGATGCTTCTGCTATGGAGCCGGTAGGATGATTCAGTTGCCTGATAACAGCTGGAAAGAAACTATCCCTGGATCTGGAGGTGTGCGTTTTCACACCTGTCTACCTCTTGCCTGAGGGGAGAAGAGGGAGTGTCGAGGGTGTGACTCATCCTTAATTATGCTGCTGGCCTTGCCGAGGCAGCGTGAGGTATAAATGGAGTCATTGGAAGGGAGGTACACAAAAATGCTGGAGAAACTCAGCGGGTGCAGCAGCATCTATGGAGCGAAGGAAATAGGCGACGTTTCGGGCCGAAACCCTTCTTCAGACTGATGGGGGTGGGGGGGAGAAGGAAGGAAAAAGGGAGGAGGAGGAGCCCAAGGGCGGGGGGATGGGAGGAGACAGCTCGAGGGTTAAGGAAGGGGAGGAGACAGCAAGGGCTAACAAAATTGGGAGAATTCAACGTTAATGCCATCAGGATGCAAACTGCCCAGGCGGAATATGAGGTGCTGTTCCTCCAATTTCCGGTGTTGCTCACTCTGGCAATGGAGGAGACCCAGGACAGAGAGGTCGGATTGGGAATGGGAGGGGGAGTTGAAGTGCTGAGCCACCGGGAGGTCAGGTTGGTTATTGCGGACTGAGCGGAGGTGTTCGGCGAAACGGGAGATTGGTTTGTGTGATGGTCTGATCTGCTTTCACAACTGTCTACAATTTCTTGCGGTGTTGGATGGAGCTGTTCCCAAACTGTGCTGCGATGCATCTGGATAAAATGCTGTCTATGGTGCAACTGTAGATGTTGGTGAGAGTTGTACGGTTCATGCCGAACCTCTTAACCTTCTAAGGTAGTAGATGCGTTTGTGTACTTTCTTGGTCGTTGCTTCAATATGAATGACCCAGGAGAAGTTGTTGGTGATATTGGCTCCGAGGAATTTGAAGTTTTCAACCATCCCTACTTTGGCACCGTCAATGCAAACTGAGCTATGTGTTCCGCTTTGCTTCCTGAAGTCGACCACTATCTCCTTTGTCTTGCTGACATGGAGAGAAAGGTTGTTGTCTCGACACGAGGTTCACGATCTCCCTCCTGTACTCCGTCTCATCATTATTTGATATCCGGCCCACAATGGCAGTGTCGTCTGCGAATTTGAAACTTGGATTAGATTTGTGCGTGGCTGAGGCAGTGGAGAGGATAACGCAAGGAGCTTTCAGTGGGAAAAGGCGGTACTCCTCTGCGGTTTGTAAGACGAACAGCCTTGAAGGCATCCCATGCAGTGGAGTTCTCATCAACATACAAAACTCTTGCGTAATTTACAGACAGCCAAAAGAGAGAAGTACGTGTTTGTTTTAGATCTACCCAACTCATTACAGGTGATGGAAAATTATCAGCAATCTCTTAACACAAAATTTGTTTCTGTCCATAATGAAATCAAATGGGAAGTTTGATATCAAAATGTACTTTCAGATAATAGTTTTTTTTGTGTTATCTCACTCAAAATTGTGCCGATTGTATAAGGGACTTTTAAATAGGTGGTTAAAAATAACTGTTCCTATTCTCTGCAGGCCAGATAAGGCCTTGGCTGAAGCGGGTAGTTTAAAGGTGTGATCCTTTATGCAGAGGGCTCACATGATCGTGCTGCATTGCATCTATCTGTTCCAAGGCTGATGTGGACATTGTGCTGTGGTTTCACCTTAACATGCATGAAAACATATACTGTGGTGCAGACAGAAACTGACCCGTGTTATAGGACAACCTCAAGTGAGCTGTCACTGACTCGTTCCAGTAGGTGGTTGCTGGAGGTTGCAGGTAGTGGAAGGTCTTCTGCAACCTCCGGCAACCACCTGCAACCTCCGGCAACCACCTGCAACTAGCATCGCAACCGGCTTCAACTAAAAAATTACCGATTTTTAAAACGGCAACCTATTTTTAGTCGCGGCCCGTTTTGAATTTTTTTAAATAATCGCCGGAACATAGAAGAAGCGAATAACCACTTTCGGACATTAGGGAGACTGACAAAAACCTCTGGGAACCTCCGGGAACCGCCCGGAAACCTTGGGTGGGGTGCAAAGTCTCCAGAGGTTTCCATTCAGGTTTCCTAAGTGGGACAATCTAACTTGCCCAACCTCTCTCTGTAGCTTCAGTACGTTCTGCTGGACGGGAGCAGGGAGAAGAAGGAATGACCAGGGCGGGGCAAGCTTTTGATTATTTTGGCTGCATTTCCCATGTGAAGTGTAGATGGAGTCAATGGTGGGGAAGTCTGGTCTGTGTGATGGACTGGGCTACATCTACAACTCTCTGCAATTTCTCGTGGTCTTGGGAAGAGCTGTTCCCAAACCGAGCTGCAATGGAATCTAACAAGACGTTTATTTTTAGTTTGGTTTAGTTTTTTGTCACTTTTTTTGTTGTGTGCTATCCAGTCAGAGGAAAGACTGCACATGATTACAATTGAGCCATTGACAGTGTACAGATACAGGACAAAGGGAATAACGTTTAGTGCAGGATAAAGCCCGGTTAAAGATAGTCCGAGGGTCTCCCATGAGGTAGATGGGCTGAAAGGGCACTGTGGTGGATTGAAGATGGCGGCAGGGTGCTGGTGAGGGAGAAGAATGTGCTAATGAGGGTTGTGAGGTGCGGTGAGGGAGGAGTCATGTGGTGGAAGGGTGGGGGAGGGGACATGGGCTGCCGGGAGGGATAGCAAAGGTCATGAACACTTACTGGAAAAGGGGGAATAAGTGGCTTGGAGTATTGATCAGTCATAGCGTTTGCACAGTGGTACAGTGGTAGAGTTGCTGCCTTACAGCGCCAGAGACCCGAGTTCGATCCTGACCACGGTGCTGACTGCATGGAGTTTGTACCTTCTCCCCGTTACCGTGTGGGATTTCTCCGGGCGCTCCGGTTTCCTCCCACGCTCCAAAAGACGTACAGGTATGCAGGCTAATTGACTTCGGTAAAGATTGCAAATTGTCCCTAGTGTGTTTAGGATAGTATGGGGATCGCTGGTCGGCACGGACTCGGTGGGCCGAAGGGCCTGCTTCCGCGCTGTACCTCTAAACTAAACTAGAAAAAAGGGCCTCTGGTGTATTTGTTAATTAAACCTATCTATTTCAATCTCACAGCAGGTTAGAAAATAACCTTCTAATTATACCACAATTGGTTTACAAGAACCCAGCACTGCTGATAACAATTTTCTCCATTGGATACCTCTGCTTTGGTTTGTGAGAAGTGAACATTGATGTGAAGCTGAAATGTACATAAAGAATATGGAAACAAAGAACTTCACATGCTGGTTTATGTGAAAATTTTCACAACATCATTGCATTGAAGAACACTACCCATTATTGTTTTAAATTGCATCCTCAGGGAAGTGTGGAAAATTATAAAAGGCATAAGGTGGCGCAGCGGTAGAGTTGCAGCCTTAAGGGCCTGACCCACTTGCCGATTTTTTTCGGCGACTGCCGGCGGTCGGCAAAAGATTTTGAACATTCCAAAATCCAGCGGCGACAAAAAAAACGCCGCGACACTCGAGGAAACGCCGTGCGGTAATACGTCGTCACGCCACGTCACCGCCGCATCACGCCACGACTTTTACGGTGACCTGATACGTCAGTCAATGATGCCGGCAGTCGCCAAAAAAAATCGGCAAGTGGGACAGGCCCTTTACAGCGCCAGAGACCCGGGTTCGATCCTGACTACGGGTGCTGATGGTATGGAGTTTGCACTTCTCCCCGTGACCTGCATGGTGACATGATCTTTGGTTTCCTCCCATATTCCAAAGACAAACAGGTTTGTAGGTTAATTGGCTTGCTGTAAATGCAAATTGTCCCTAGTGTGTGTAGGATCGTGTTAATGTGCGGGGATCGCTGGTCGACGGAGACTCGGTTTCTGCGCTGTATCTCTAAACTAAACTAAACTAAAGATGGGATTAAGTTTCAGATGTTACAAGGAACTGCTGATGCCGGTTTACAAAAACAAGACATAAATTGCTGGAGTAACTCTTTGGGTGAGGCAGCATCACTGGAGAGAAAGGATAGGCGATGTTTTGAGTCTGAACCTTCTTCAGACTGACCCAAAATGTAATCTATCCATTTTCTCCTAAAGGCGACATAACCCACTGTATATGAAGAACGTTAGTTTTGGAAATCACAGTGTATTAGATGAATTGCTATGCATAGGAAGAACATATAATGAGCTGTTACACCTTAAGATGCCATTTAGTATTTGTTCAAATAGAAACATAACCAATAGAATCTACTGAACATAATAATAAAGTCCCCTACTGAGCCGTTAAAGACAAAACACTTGCAGATGCTGGAATCTTGAGTAAAACACTAAGTGTTGGAGGTACTCAGCGGGTCAGGCAGCATCTGTGGAGGGAATGGATAGGCAATGTTTCGGGTTGGGAACTTTCTTCAGACCTAAGGGCATATGGTGGCGCAGCGGCAGAGTTGCTCCCTTACAGCGCCAGAGACCCGGGTTCGATCCTGGCTATGTTGCGGTCTGCACGCAGTTTGTACGTTCTCCCTGTGACCGCGTTGATTTTCTCCTGGCGTTCCGTTTCCTCCCACACAACAAAAGACGGATGGGTTTGTAAGTTAATTGGCTTGGTATCATTGTAAATTGTCCCTAGCTTGTGTAGCGGGGATCGCTGGTCGGCGCGGACTCAGAGAACACAAGAGCCTGTTTCTGCGCTGTATCTCCAAACTAAACGAAAAAACTAAAATGGTTTGGCACTGCAATTATTGATTATTTTCAGATTTATCTCCAGTCATTGCGTTAAGTCCTTAACCAAACATTGTTCTAATGTTACCTTTTTGAAGAAATTCTACAAGTTCTTTGGCCTTATTTGTTCTTCCAATGTAGATTTAGAGAGAAAATATAACGTTTGGAGCAGTTGAATGAATTAGTGCGGAATTGCAAGATATTATTGATTGACGCAAATTAAATGAAGATTAACAAACACTTCCACTGGAGATTAAAGAAGATATAAAATATTTCTATGTTACAAGTATATTGACTTTAGCTTGCAGCGATTCACTCAGCTGTGTGTATTATAAAACCAACCTGTATGTAAGCAAAAGGATCCAATATAGATGTTTAAGTAGGAACTGCAGATGCTGGAAAATCGAAGGTAGACAAAAAAATGCTGGAGAAACTCAGCGGGCGAGGCAGCATCTATGGAGCGAAGGAAATAGGCAACGTTTCGGGCCGAAACCTTTGGTCCATAGATGCTGCCTCACCCGCTGAGTTTCTCCAGCATTTTTGTCTATATCCAATATAGACTTCTTTTTCCGTTGTAGTGTCACAATTGGGGATTTGACTTTTAAAGAACTTTTAAACGTGTAACATCACTTCATGAACTGAAGATATTTTTTCGCCGTTGAAGTGCGTTGTTCACATATCTATCTCCTTTTTTGACATGTGTGGAAGGTGGAGAGTTATAATTCTCAACAGTTGCAGTAGGGCAGCGGTAGATTTTACTGCCTTACAGCGCCAGAGACCTGGGTTCGATCCTGACTACGGGTGCTGTCTGTACGGAGTTTGTACGTTCTCCCCGTGACCTTGTGGGTTTTCTTCGGGCACTCCGGTTGCCTCCCACACTCCAAAGACGTACAGTTGTGTAGCTTAATTGGCTTGGTACAATTGTACCAAGAATGCAGGTGAACAGAAGGATATGGGAATAACTGTGCACAGTTCCCTGAAAGTGGAATCTCATGTAGACAGGGTGGTAAAGAAAGCTTTTGGTGTGCTGGCCTTTACAAATCAGAGCATTGAGTATAGAAGTTGGGATGTAATGTTAAAATTGTACAAGGCATTGGTGAGGACAATTTTGGAGTATGGTGTACAATTTTGGTCGCCTAATTATAGGAAGGATGTCAACAAAATAGAGAGAGTACAGAGGAGATTTACTAGAATGTTGCCTGGGTTTCAGCAACTAAGTTACAGAGAAAGGTTGAACAAGTTAGGGCTTTATTCTTTGGAGCGCAGAAGGTTAAGGGGGGACTTGATAGAGGTCTTTAAAATGATGAGAGGATAGACAGAGTTGACGTGGATAAGCTTTTCCCACTGAGAGTAGGGAAGATTCAAACAAGGGGACATGACTTGAGAATTAAGGGACAGAAGTTTATGGGGTAACATGAGGAGGAACGTCTTTACTCAGAGAGTGGTGGCTGTGTGGAATGAGCTTCCAGTGAAGGTGGTGGAGGCAGGTTCGTTTTTATCATTTAAAAAATAAATTGGGTAGTTATATGGACGGGAAAGGTATGGAGGGTTATGGTCTGAACGCAGGTGTATGGGACTAGGGGAGAAGACGTGTTCGGCACGGACTAGAAGGGTCGAGATGGCCTGTTTCTGTGCTGTAATTGTTATATGGTTATATGGTAGTAGTGTGTGTAGGATGGCGTTAGTGTGCGGGGATCGCTGGTCGGCACGAACTTGGTGGGTCGATGGGGCCGTTTCCGTGCTGAATCTCTAACCTAAACTAAAAAGGAGCAGGATAAATTTGTGATTTAAGGCTGAAATGTGATTATTTTTCTCTCCAAATTCTTTGAAAGGAGAATTCCCTTTGGGAAAGCAACATCACAGAATTTGTCCCATGCATTTTATTTCAAATGCTTGATTGATGTCATTCCTATCTAACATCTGCTTCTGCTGGGGGTAGGGAACTCTACAGTAATTGACAATTATTCTCCTGACTCTTTTCATTTGAATGTAATTTTATTATTTATTACAGAAGTGCTGCTGGTGCTTTCAGAGGCAGTTTAAGACATTAATACCTCAAAGAATTTATCAATTCCAAAATTGATGAAATGAGATTTTATTTCTTTTTATCCTTCTAATTAACATAATGTTAACCGACACATACACTGTGCCCTCCATAATGTTTTGGACAAAGACCCATCATTTATTTATTTGCCTCTGTACACCACAATTTGAGATTTGTAATAGAAAAAAAAATCACATGTGGTTAAAATGCACTTTGTCAGATTTTATTAAAGGGTATTTTTACACATTTTGGTTTCACCATGTAGAAATTACAACAGTGTTTATACATAGTCCCCCCATTTCAGGGCACGATATTGTTTGGAATGCCTCCACAGGTGTTTGCAATTGCCCAGGTGTGTTTAATTGCCTCCTTAATGCAGGTATAAGAGAGCTCTCAGCACCTACTTTTTCCTCCAGTCTTTCCATCACCTTTGGAAACTATTATTGCTGTTTATCAACATGAGGAAGTTGTGCCAATGAAAGTCAAAGAAGCCATTATGAGACTGAGAAACAAGAATAAAACTGTTAAGAGACATCAGCCCAACCTTAGGGTTACCAAAATCAACTGTTTGGAACATCATTAAGAAGAAAGAGAGCACTGGTGAGCTTACTAATCACAAAGGGACTGGCAGGCCAAGGAAGACCTCCACAGCTGATGGCAGAAAAATTCTCTCTATAATAAAGAAAAATCCCCAAACACCTGTCCGACAGATCAGAAACACTCTTCAGGAGTCAGGTGTGGATTTGTCAATGACCACTGTCCGCAGAAGACTTCATGAACAGAAATACAGAGGCTACAATGCAAGATGCAAACCACTGGTCAGCCACAAAAATAGGATGGCCAGGTTACAGTTTGCCAAGAAGTACTTAAAAGAGCAACCACAGTTCTGGAAAAAAGGTCTTGTGGATGAGACGAAGATTAACTTATACCTGAGTGATGGCAAGAGCAAAGTATGGAGGAGAGAAGGAACTGCCCAAGATCCAAAGCATACCACCTCATCTGTGAAACACGGTGGTTGGGGATGTTATGGCCTGGGCATGTATGGCTGCTGAAGGTACTGGCTCACTTATCTTCATTGATGGTAGTAGCACAATGAATTCTGAAGTGTATAGACACATCCTATCTGCTCAAGTTCAAACAAATGCCTCAAAACTCATTGGCTGGCAGTTCATTCTACAGCAAGACAATTATCCCAAACATACTGCTAAAGCAACAAAGGAGTTTTTCAAAGCTAAAAAATTGTCAATTCTTGAGTGGCCAAGCCAATCACCTGATCTGAACCCAATTGAGCATGCCTTTTATATGCTGAAGAGAAAACTGAAGGGGACTAGCCCCCAAAACAAGTATAAGCTAAAGATGGCTGCAATACAGGCCTGGCAGAGCATCACCAGAGAAGACACCCAGCAACTGGTGATGTCCATGAATCACAGACTTCAAGCAGTCATTGCATGCAAAGGATATGCAACAAAATACTAAACATGACTACTTTCATTTACATGATATTGCTGTGTCCCAAACATTATGGTGCCCTGAAATGGGGGGACTATGTATAAACACTGCTGTAATTTCTACATGGTGAAACCAAAATGTATAAAATTATCCTTTATTAAAATCTGACAATGTGCACTTTAACCACAAATTATTTTTTTTTATTACAAATCTCAAATTGTGGAGTACAGAGGCAAATAAATAAACCAAACATTATGGATGGCACTGTACCTCTGTTTCGGGCTCATTCTTACACCTACATGAAGGTTAAATTATATCAAAGTATCGACAGGAGATCTCGCCCAGGGATATGCTTTGAATTTTAAGTAATGTCTCTTGTGTAAAAGAGTATCAGCATATATGTTTGCATATTCAAACTCTGTACGGGGGGAAAAAATAATAATTTGCAACTCAAAATCAAGCACAGCACTTTTCAGAGTCGGGTCACACTACTTGAGAGACTTGAGAACACATTACCTAATGTGGCACAGAGACACAAGGAGCAGCCTCCACCAATGCTGCCTGACCCGCTGAGTTCCTCCAACACTAAGAAAGAACTGCAGATGCTAGAAAGATTGAAGGTCGACAAAAAATGCTGGAGAAACTCAGCGGGTGAGGCGGCATCTATGGAGCGAAGGAATAGATGACGTTTCAGGTCACGACCCTTAGAAACATAGAAACATAGAAATTAGGTGCAGGAGTAGGCCATTCGGCCCTTCGAGCCTGCACCGCCATTCAACATGATCATGGCTGATCATCCAACTCAGTATCCCGTACCTGCCTTCTCTCCATACCCCCTGATCCCCTTAGCCACAAGGGCCACATCTAACTCCCTCTTAAATATAGCCAATGAACTGGCCTCAACTACCCTCTGTGGCAGAGAGTTCCAGAGATTCACCACTCTCTGCTTGAAAAAAGTTCTTCTCATCTCGGTTTTAAAGGATTTCCCCTTTATCCTTAAGCTGTGACCCCTTGTCCTGGACTTCCCTAACATCGGGAACAATCTTCCTGTATCTAGCCTGTCCAACCCCTTAAGAATTTTGTAAGTTTCTATAAGATCCCCTCTCAATCTTCTAAATTCTGGAGAGTATAAACCAAGTCTATCCAGTCTTTCTTCATAAGACAGTCCTGACATCCCAGGAATCAGTCTGGTGAACCGTCTCTGCACTCCCTCTACTCCCTTCTTCCCTTTTGCCCTGAGACTGATCATTTACATGTACTGCCTTTATTAAGACCTTTGCTTTCAAGATCAGAATATGAATTACTATAAATTATTAAGGAAGATGTAACGGAAATATTTGTTATCTGACATTGGAGATGGTTTAGACAAAAAATGCTGGAGAAACTCAGCGGGTGAGGCAGCATCTATGGAGAGAAGGAATAGGTGACGTTTCGGGTCCGAGACCCGAAACGTCACCTATTCCTCCTATCCATAGATGTTGCTTCACCTGCTGAGTTTCTCCTGCATTTTCTTTAGCCTGCCTTCGATTTTTCCAGCATCTACAGTTCTTTCTAAGAGATGTGATAGGAAGCTTGGTCTGCAACAACATTTATTCTGATCATTGCAATACAACTTTGCTCTTGGGCACTCTGCAAATTTGCTCTTGTGACTTGTGCTGGTGATAAAATTCCCCAGTTTAAATGGGGAATAAAATTAAATTCCCCATTCCAGCAACGTACCTCGGTGACTGCCAATCACCACCTCCCCCCCCCCCCCCCCGGACACTTATTATTATTTATTCAAATCGTTTGCTATGTCGCTCTTCAAGGGAGATGCTAAATGCATTTCATGTCTCTGTACTGTACACTGACAATGACAATTAAAATTGAATCTGAATCTGAATCTGAACGTTCTGACCGTGACTATATCTGATGAAAGGTGCTGCCATGTAAATTGTTCGTACACAAAAAAGCTGGAGAAACTCAGCGGGTGCAGCAGCATCTATGGAGCGAAGGAAATAGGCGACGTTTCGGGCCGAAACCCCATGTAAATCATTCGTTGCTTTGACTCCAGGACCCAGGGAATAATAGGATTTAATATTCAGCCACATAGCAGCAGGTTTCAGTTCCTGTTTTGGAAATGACCGAAATAGCAACACTAATCGGGAAGCTGCCTTAACATGGGAGTTTATTTATAAAATCACTTATAAAGTCTCAAGATTTTTTTTTAAGCTGAAGAATGACATCCAGTCTAATATTTCAATATGAAATATATTGAAATATTATATTTACTGCATTGTTTAGTCTCGTTTAGAGATGCAGCGCGGAAACAGGCCCTTCGGCCCACCGAGTCCAGGCCAACCACCTGTACACTAGTTCTATGTCTTACGCACTACGGACAATTCAAGTTCTTTTTTTTTTTAATTTTATTTTTATTAGAAGTACGGTAAATTACAATACTACACAACACATATATCTTAATACATTTTTTGTACCGCTTCATTTTTTTTTTTGAGCTTTAAGAAAAAGATAGAAGTAGAAAGTAAAGAAAGTAAAGAAAGTGCGCAAGAGTCGTGAAGTGCAAGAGTGTTGGGAAAAGAAAGCCCCTTAGAAAAGAAGTTAGAGAAGGAAGTAAAGTGAGAAAGTAGACCCTAGAAAAGAAAGAAAAAGAAAATAGGAACAATCCCTCTATTATAACATTAAACTCCGCAGAAAGGGGACTACCAACCAAGTCTGTTTTTGTTGTTTTACCTCCCGTTACCAGGTCCTGAGGACAATTCAAGTTCAAGTGAGTTTATTGTCATGTGTCCCTGTATAGGGCAATGAAATTCTTGCTTTGCTTCAGCACACAGAACATAGTAGGCATTTACTACAGAACAGATCAGTGTGTCCATATACCATGATATAAATATATACACACATGAATAAATAAACTGACCAAGTGCAAATAACAGATAATGGGTTATTAATAATCAGAGTTTTGTCTGAGCCAGGTTTAATAGCCTGATGGCTGTGGGGAAGTAGCTATTTACAAAAACTAAACAATTTACAGAAACCAATTAACCTACAAAGCTGTGCGTCTTTGGAAATTGGGATGAAACCGGAACATCTAGAGAAAACCCACATGGTCACGGGGAGAACGTACAAAATCCATCCAGACAGTACCTGTAGTCTGAAACTACCCCAGGTCCTTGGTCCTGTATGGCAGCAACTCTACCGCTGCACCACTGTGCTGCCCCATACTGTATAAAATATTGCATAGATAACCCTTGATTTAACAGAGCATGTGGGGGGGGGGGGGGGGAAATATGGAAAATACACTGTAAACAATATAATAAACGAGAGAGAAAAAGTTCAGTGTTTGTGTATATGTATATATACACAGATAACTTTTTTTCTCGTTTAAAGCCCTGTCCCACTGTACGAGTTCATTCAAGAGTTCGTTCATCTCCCGAGTTTGCCCTGATTCGAACTCGGAAATTCATGGTAATGGCCGCTCGTCAGTACTCGGGGCTCTCGTGGACATTTTCCAACATGTTGAAAAAACTTCACGAGTCTTCCCAAGCTTCCCTGCCGTTAGCGAGTCTTACACACACGCCACGCGCACACACAGAAATACACACACACAGAAACACCAAGCCACCAAGTCTATGTTTCAGAAAGAACTGCAGGTGCTGGAAAAATCAGAGGGAGACAAAAATGCTGGAGAAACTCAGCGGGTGAGGCAGCATCTATGGAGAGAAGGAATTGGCGACATTTCGGGTCGAGACCCTTCTGTCTACCCCCAAGTCTATGTTGTTCCGAGCGTAGATAGACACAAAATGCTGGAGTAACTCAGCAGGACAGGGAGCATCTCTGGGGAGAAGGAATGGGTGACGTTTCGGGTCAAGACCCTTCTTTCGACCCGACCCGAAATGTCACCACTTCCTTCTCTCCAGCGATGCTGCCTGTCCCGCTGAGTTACTCTGGCATTTTGTGTCTGTCTTCGATTTAAACCAGCATCTGCAGTTCCTTCCTACATAGTTCAGAGCTTATTTGGAAGTTGAAGTGTTCAATAGCTGAGGGTTTGCTCAGAGGAGGAGCTCCTTGGGGAAGGGTTGGTGGTTGTAATGACAGTAAAGAGCTAACAAGACAGCACTCGCTTGGAAGAAAAGCATTTACAAGTGAGTGAGATCAAGAGCGATGGAGCCAAGGTTATGTTTACTCTCGAGAATGATTCTGAAGTCGTAGTTGATCTTGGCAGAAGATTATTGGTGCAGCCAGATGCAGTAACAGATGGCTAATCAGGTTATGCACCAGATATACACACACATCTTCAGCCCACAGTCATGAACAGATTCTTAGTGACTTATTTTTCAAACGTCGATTCCAGATTCTACTCTCAAAATATCCTAAACCTAAACAATCTCTTTCCCTCTCATTTTGCCGTTAAGCTCGCTGTCTTTGTTGGTGAAGTGTGTTCACAGGAGATGATTTGTCTGGCAGAAATATAACTAGTTTATAAAGGTGAAAGGAGATAATGGAGGTGGCACGGTGCACAGCTGGTAGAGCTGGAGCCTCTGAGAGGCAGAGACCCGGGTTCGATCCTGACCTCGGGTGCTGTATGTATGGTGTTTCCACGTTCTTCACGCGATCACGTGGGTTTTCTCCGGGTGCCCTGGTTTCCTTACACACTCCAAAAATGTACAGGTTTGTAGGTTAATTAGCGGTTATGGGTAGAAGGCAGGAGAATGGGGTTGAGAGGGAGAGATAGATCAGCTATGATTGAATGGCAGAGAGTAGACTTAAAGACATAGAGTGATACAGTGTGGAAACAGGCTTTTGGCCCAACTTGCCCACACCAGCCAACAATGTCCCAGCTACACTAGTCCCACTTGCCTGCGCTTGGTCCATATCCCTCCAAACCTGCCCTATCCATGTATCTGTCTGACTGTTTCTTAAACGGTGGGATTGTCCCAACCTCAACTACCTCCTCTGGCAGCTTGTTCCATACATCCACCACCCTTTGTGTGAAAAAGCTTCCCCTCGAATTCCAATTAAATCTTTTCCCCTTCACCTTGAACCTGTGTCCTCTGGTTGGTCCTCGATTCCCCTACTCTGGGCAAGAGACTCTGTGCATCTACCCCATTTCAGAATACTTCTTCAGAATGCAATCAGCAGGATTACTCTGAAAGCTAGCATGGGCTTGATGGGCCAAATGGTTTTCTTTGTCAGGAGGAAATATAAATGGCCTATTTCTGCTCCTATCACTTAAACCTACCTGCTTAACAGCACCAATTTGTAAGATTATAAGGCCCCTTAAGTAATTTATTTAAGTGGCATTTTCCCCGAGGATAAGCTGTCAGTTAGGAAAATGGAATTGGATAAAAAGTGGTTCCTGACATTAGTTTGAGGTTAATGGATTATATTAAGGGATCAGACTGATAAGTTAATATCCATTAATGAAATTAAATTGCATCCTGCAACTCAGTTATAAAAGGTGCAGGGAACTCTTCCCAAAACTATTGGCATATTTATGCTTTTATCTGCGATTTATCAATAAAATAACCAATACTTAATCTATATTTTTCTGACCCATTTTATAACCAGTGCAGGGAGCAGCTGGAAAATATGAATTATGAATTTAGCATATTAGAATAATTATTTAATTGCAGCACCCACTGTTAATGCCTACTTGTAACCCACAACGGAATTCATGGTACAAATGTTCTAAATTACATTCACAGTCTCATTACCAACGACTGTGGCTTTCATCAAATACTTAAACCAACTAGAGGTTACTCTGATTGAATCTTTCCATGAGGAAAGCTGATCTCTTGCTGGCTCATTGTAACTCATAGGAGCAGGGAGGTTCTACTGCAGTTGTACAGGGTCTTGGTGAGACCACACCTGGACTATTGCGTACAGTTTTGATCTCCAAATCAGAGGAAAGACATTCTTGCCATAGAGGGGGTACAGAGAAGGTTCACCAGACTGATTCCTGGGATGTCAGGACTTTCATATGAAGAAAGAGTGGATAGACTTGGCTTGTACTCGCTAGAATGTAGAAAATTGAGGGGGGATCTTATAGAAACTTACAAAATTCTTAAGGGGTTGGACAGGCTAGATGCAGGAAGATTGTTCCCGATGTTGGGGAGGTCCAGAACAATGGGTCACAGTTTAAGGATAAGGGGGAATTCCTTTAGGACTGAGATGAGGAAAACATTTTTCACACAGAGAGTGGTGAATCTCTGGAATTCTCTGCTACAGAAGGTAGTTGAGGCCAGTTCATTGGCTATATTTAAGAGGGAGTTAGATGTGGCCCTTGTGGCTAAAGGGATCAGGGGGTATGGAGAGAAGGCAGGTACGGGATACTGAGTTGGATGATCAGCCATGATCATATTGAATGGCGGTGCTGGCTCGAAGGGCCGAATGGCCTACTCCTGCACCTATTTTCTATCTTTCTATCTGGTCTACAGTGACCCCCAGCTTGAATAAGATATTTACTTTAGTTCAGAGATACAGCGTGGAAACAGGCCCTTCGGCCCACTGAACACACGCCAATCATCGGTCACATTAGTTCTATGATTCTTGATTAGTAACGGGAATCGGGGGTTGTGGGGAGAAGGCAGGAGAATGGTTTTCTTTGTCAGGAGGAAATATGAATGGCCTATTTCTGCTCCTATCATTTAAACCTACCTGCTTAACAGCACCAGAGGGAAAGAGAGATCAGCTGTGATTTAACGTTGGACCTGATGGGCTGAATGGCCTAAATCTGCTTCCAAAAATTTGTGCACTTGTGAACTAGTAAAAAAAAGACCCCCCCTCCCCCCCCACATACACTAGAGGCCAATAAACCTACAAACCTGCATGTCTTTGGAGTGTGGGAGGAAACCGGAGCACCCGGAGAAAACTCACATGGTCACAGGGAGAGCATGCAAACTCCACGCAGACAGCACTCGAGGTCAGGATCGAACCTGGATCTCTGGCGCCGTGAGGCAGCAGCTCGACATGTTGCGCCACTGTGACGGTTGCCTGTATATCTCTGTGAACTGCTGAAGACAGCGGCACTTGTGAGCAGGTCCCGGGAAAGACACTAATAAAAAAAAGACACAATTCCAGAGTCTGAAGAAGGGTCCCAACTTGAAATGTCACCTTTCCATGTTCCCTATTGCCTGAGCTGCCGAGTTACTCCAGCAATTGGAGGCTGTGTTGGTGAACCAGCATCTGCAGTTCCTTTTCTCTGGCTTAACATTCCAGTGGCTCCTTTGTAAAGCAAATCCTCATGTGCAAGCAGTTCAAAAATGGAAGATAAGGAATGAAATATGACTGCCCGATCTCAATTCATAAAGTTGTTGAACTGGTTCGTCAAGGTTAATGTGTAGAGAAACCAACAAATCAAATTATGGATGATAATGTGTGAATATTTTTGATGGACTAGTGAGTCAATTGAGCGATTGGTGTAAATGGTTGAGCTTGACATTCAGGCCATTTGATCTCTCGCTCCCTTCACTTCACTAAATCAGCAGAGTATTTGCTACATGCCCAAGGTTGTTGATCTCTTGTCCATTCAGCACGCAGAAGCAGCAGATGCAAGAGACTGCCCGTGCTGGAATTGTAGGTGGTTTTTTAGAGATACAGCGTGGAAACGGGCGCTTGGGCCCACCGAATCCGTGCCATCCAGCGATCGCCCGCACACTGGCGGAAAGACTATACATGATTATAATCGAGCCACCCGCTGTATACAGGTACAGGATTAAGGGAATAAAGTTAAGTGCAAGATATAGTCCAGTAAAGTCCGATGGAAGATAGTCCGAGGGTCTCCAATGAGGTAGATGGTAGCTCAGTCCCACTCTCTAGTTGGTGGTAGGATGGTTCAGTTACCTGTTAACAGCGGGGAAGAAACTGTCCTTGAATCTGGAGGTGTGTGTTTTCACACTTCTGTACCTCTTGCCTGATGGGAGAGGAGAGAAGAGGAAGTGACCAGGGTTGCGACTAGTCCTTGATTATGCTACTCACCTTGCCGAGGCAGCATGCGGTATAAATGGAGTCAATAGAACGGAGGTTGGTTTGTGTGATGGTCTGGGCTGTGTCCACAATTCCCTGCAATTTCTAGCGGTCTTGGGATGGAGCTGTTCCCAAACCGTGCATTAAAATGCTTTCTACGGTGCATCTGTAGAAGTTGGTGAGAGTTGCAGGGGACATGCTGAACTTCCTAAGCCTTCTACGGAAGTAGAGGCATTGGTGTGATCTCTTGGTCGTTGCTTCAATAATAATAATAATAATAATAATAATAATAAATACTTTATTGATCCCCTCAGGGAAATACATAGAATACACTGTGGACACTACCTGAGAGCAATAAATACCAATAATTAACAATTAAAAATTAAAAATTGCAAGAATGCATCCCCCTACAGCCTAGCGGTCCGAATGATAAAATCTAATGGCTGCAGAGGTGAAGGATCTCCTGAACCGCCCCGTTCTACAGGGCAGGGAGAGGAGCCGAATGCTCTTTTGATTCTCCAGTATTACATGGAGGGGATGCCCGGGGTTTTTCAGGATGACCTGCACCTTGTGCCTCATACGCCTCTCAAGTACATCCATCCCAGAGTCTACTCTCCCCTCCCGCACTGAGCTAGCTCGTTTAACCAGTATGACCAGCTTCTTGTTGTTTTTTGCACTAACGCTGTTGCCCCAGCAGACAACAGGGTAGAAAATAACACTTGCAACCACAGTGTTGTAAAACATGTGCAGCATGGCATTACACACATTGAAGGATTTGAGCCTTCTGAGGAAAAAGAGTCTGCTCTGGCCTTTTTTGTAGAGGGAGTCAGAGTTGACAGACCAGTCCAGTTTGTTATCAAGGTGCACTCCAAGGTATTTATATGTCTGCACCACCTCAATGTCAGCCCCAGCAGCGTTGACCGGCTGAAGGGGGAGCTTGGACCTGCCAAAGTTAACCACCATGTGTGGTCCAGAACTAGTTGCTGGGGATATTGACTCCGAGAAACCTGAAGCTTTCAATCCTCTCTACTTTAGCACTGCCAATGTAGGTTTGCTCTCTGAAGTCGATCTCCATATCCTTTGCCTGGCTGCCATTGAGAGAAAGGTTGCTGTCTCGACACAAGGACACGAGGTTCTCAATCTCCTGCCTGTACTCCATCAATTGTATTGGATTCGTACATGGCTGCACAGTCGTGGGTGCACAAGGAGGAGAGGAGGGGCTGAGAACACATCCGTGCAGATCGCTAGTGTTGAGGTTTATCGTGATTGTGGTCAGCAGAATATTGATGAGCGCTCCGTTTCTCTCATGCGTCACCGGTTCATGATTAACAATTAACGGTGCATTGATTGGGACAGAGTTCCAATGTTTCAGATAATTTGATTGCCCAATTATAAATTAAGTCGTAAAAAGTCTGATTATATTTTCTAAACAATCCTCCCCGGTCCTGAATTTGGCACCGTGTCCCTCGGGCAGTCACGGTTGCGCAGCAGTAGAGTTGCTGTCTTATGCCCCTGTCCCACTTAGGAAACCTGAACGGAAACCTCTGGAGACTTTGCGCCCCACCCAAGGTTTCCGTGCGGTTCCCGGAGGTTGCAGGTGGTTGCCGGAGGTTGCAGGTAATGGAAGCAGCTAGAGAGACTGACAAAAACCTCCGGGAACCGCACGGAAACCTTGGGTGCGGCGCAAGGTCTCCAGAGGTTTCCGTTCAGGTTTCCTAAGTGGGACAGGGGCATTACAGCGAATGCAGCGCCGGAGACATGGGGTCGATCCCGATTATGGAGTTTGTCTGAACAGAGTTTGTACGTTCTCCCCGTGACCTGCGTGGGTTTTCTCCGCGATCTTCAGTTTCCACACACATTCCAAAGGCGTACAGGTTTGTAGGTCAATTGGCTTGGTAAATGTAAAAATTGTCCCTAGTGGGTGTAGGACAGTATTAATATGCAGGGATCGCTGGTCGGTCACGGGCTAGGTGGGCTGAAGGGCCTGATTCCGTGCTGTATCAGTATCTCTAAACTAAACCAGTGGAAGAATTTTGTCCAAGTCTGTTGTGAATAAATTGGAAACTTGATTATAGCAAACCAGCTTTCACCTAAATTCCAAGGAATGCAACCTGTCCAACTAACCATGGGAGCCAAAACATCATCAGTCCACTCCCTCCACAGGTGCTGCCTGGCCCGCTGAGTTCCTCCAGCACTTTGTGCTTTGCTCAAGGAACGAACACACTCATGGTTTGCATACACCACGCACACCATGGATTAGTGCAGACCAAAGTCGTGTTACAATGCAGCCCGCCTTGGGACACCTCATCGCAATACTAATGATGAAAGAGTTTACCGAGAAGCATATCAATAGAACTAATTTTATCGATATGTTCTGGGGGAGGAGAATGTTACCGGAGCGATGTTATCTATCATCAAGGGCTCCAAGGGCATTAAGACGCACCCATGCAATGTGGAACTGAATGGAGACGCTGGCAGGTTTCGAGTCTCCATCCAGGATGCGGCACATTTACTGCAGTTGTTTGAAACACAGGCAGCAATGTGTCATCAAATTGATTCCAAAGCAACAAGAGTTGACCCGCCTGGAGCTACTAAATATAAATAATTACACACAGGAGCTGGGGAGAAACTAATTTTACTCTGTCTGGAAATTTCCAGCAAGGTTGTTAACTTCAGGAAGTTAAATTAACCTGAGGCGGCTGTAATCAGAAATACTATAAAGTATTCAGGACACGGTCCTCTGAGGGCTTAATGTCTGGTAGCTCAGTGCCACAGCGTTCAGGAGATTGGAGAATGGCAACATGCTTCTGGAATATCCTCACACCTTACCCCTCCACATCTCTAGGCTGCCTCTGCCCTGACTCTCAGTCGGAAGAAGGATCTCGACCCAAAACGTCACCCATTCCTTCTCTCCAGAGGTGCTGCCTGTCCCACTGAGTTATGTCCCACCGAATCCTTTTATGTCTATCTTGTGGAATATCTGAGTTCAATTGCAGGCAGGTGGGACTAGTATTGCAACATAGAAGATACATAGAAAAATAGGTGCAGGAGTAGGCCATTTGGCCCTTCATGGCTGATCTCTGCCTCCTAATCCCATTTTCCTGCCTTCTCCCCATAACCCTTGACACCCGTTCAAACCAAGAATTTGTCTATCTCTGCCTGAAAAATATCCACTGACTTGGCCTCCACAGCCCTCTGTGGCAATGAGTTCCTCATTTGAGGAAGATCATTCTTGCTATTGTGGGAGTACAGCATAGGTTCACGAGGTTCATTCTCCGGATGGCTGGATTGTCATATGATGAAAGAATGGGTCGACTGGGCTTGTATTCACTGGAATTTAGGACGAGAGGGGATCTTATAGAAACATATAACATTATTAAGGGATTGGACACGCTAGATGCAGGAAACATGTTCCCGATGTTGGGGGAGTCCAGAAACAGGGGTCACAGATTACGAATAAGGGATTGGCCATGTAGAACTGAGATGAGGAAAAACTTTTTCCCACAGAGAGTTGTGAATTTGTGGAATTCTCTGCCTCAGAAGGCAGTGGAGGCCGATTCACTGGATGCATTCAAAAGAGAGTTAGATAGAGCTCTTAGGGCTAGTGGAATCAAGGGGTATGGGGAGAAGGCAGGAGCGGGGTACTGATTGTGGATGATTAGCCATGATCACATTGATTGGCGGTATTGGCTCGAAGGGTCGAATGGCCTACTCCTGCACCTATTGTCTATGTATCTGTTAACTGCCCTCTGACTAAAGTTGCTCCTCACCTCCTTTCTAATAGAGCGCCCTTTAATTTTGAGGCTATGACTTCTGGTCAAAGACTCTCCCACCAGTGGAAACATCCTTTCCACATCCACTCTATCTGTGCCATTCATTATTCAGTAAGTTTCAATGAGGTCCCCCCTCAACCTTCTAAACTCCAGTGAGTAGAGGCCCAGGGCTATCAAACGCTCATACCTGACTAACCCACTCATTCCTGGAATAATTCTTGTACCTTCTAGGTTCATTTCTTCAATCTTTTGCACGGCTATGCTGTCACGAAGTCGAGAACAAAAATGACACAATAAAGTAATCGGAGTAATTTAGATGCAGACTGGGACTATTGTTAATAATTTAAATCCTATTTCACAGTCTGCAGATTTACCTTGCAGAAAGATTTCTCACTGTAGAGACTCTGGGAATGAGGAGGAATATTTTGGCTTCAGAGATACAGCGCGGAAAGAGGCCCTTCGGCCCACCGAGTCCATGCCAGCCAGCGATCACCCTGAACACTAGCACTAAGATACACACACTAGGTGCATTTATTATTATTTTTTTGCCGAAGCCAATTAACCTACAAACCTGTGCTTCTTTGGACAGTGGGAGGGAAGCGGAGATCTCGGAGAAAACCCACACAGGTCACGGGGAGAACGTACAAATTCCGTACAGACAGCACCCGTAGTCAGGATCGAACCTGGGTTTCTGGCACTGCGAGGCAGCAACTCCAATGCTGTGCCACCATGCCACCCAAAGTCTATTCTGAAAGAATGGTCCCGAATCAAATTATTTGTTGATTTTCTATTAAATTTGTAGCACGCAAATGTGTCGGTGTGACACCAGATGCCAAGTTTGCAGTTTATAATACTGAACCAACATTAATTTGTCATAAACCTTTATTCCTCGTATCTTGTGCATATATTTTGTTGCTGTTACCGGCGGCACGGTGGCACAGCGGTAGAGTTGCTGTCTTACAATGCCACAGACCCGGGTTCGATCCTGACTACTGGTGCTGTCTGTACTGAGTTAGTACGTTCTCCCCATGACTGTGTGGGTTTGCTCCGGGTTCTCCGGTTCCCTCCCTCACTCCTAAGATGAGCATGTTTGTAGGTTAATTGGCTTTGGTAAAGATTGTAAATTGTTCCCAGTGTGTAGGATAGTGCCAGTGTACGGGCGATCGCTGGTTGGCGCGGAACCGTTCGGCCGAAGCGCCCGTTTTCGCTCTGTATCTCTAAACTAAACTAAACCAAACCATACTGGGAGCGGGTGCAATAGTTTAGATAACGCAGAACTAGTGCGAACGGGCGATGGGTGGTTGGCTTGGACCTGGTGGGGCCCACGGCTTGTTCCCACGCTGTATCTCTAAACCAAACTAATCAGCGCACTGTAATTGTCCACTGTGTGATGGTGACGTTGGGTGAAGATCCTCAGAAACAGCAGCTCCAATGAATTAAGACATGAATAATTGATGCCAATAAATCTGAAAGGTAATTGGGCAAGATTCGTTCATAGGCCAACAAAGGGCTTGAATCTGTAATGCACGATGGGATAGAAAGTCACCTGACCCTTGGCTTGCACAAAGCTTTTAATCTCTTCTCATTTGGGAACTCAATGGTGACAACTAGTCTCCTGAGGGAAGATATCGAACACAATGACTTGCTTATCCGCACGATATGCAAGCACAATCCTCATACATTTAGCATTCCATTGTACGGTGGCACAGCGGTAGAGTTGCTGTCCTACAGCGCTTACAGCACCAGAGATCCTGGCTACGGGTGCTTGTCTGTACGGAGTTTGCACGTTCTCCCCGTGACCTGCGTGGGTTTTCTCCGTGAACTTCGGTTTCTTCCCACACTCCAAAGGCGTGCAGGTTTGTAGGTTAATTGGCTCGGTATAAATTTAAAAATTGCCCCTCGCGTGTGCAGGGATCGCTGGTCGGTGCAGACTCGTTGGGCCGAAGGGCCTGTTTCTGCGCTGTATCTCTACAGTAAACTAAGCTATGTTATTGAACATAACATATTAAACTCTGCTCCTTTTTTTTACACTGTTGATTTAACCCTGAAGCATATAACCATAAAAAAATCATAGTCACGTTGCATCACAGCTTGGTTTGGGAACAGCTCTGCCACAAGACTGCAAGAGATTGCAGAGAGTTGTGGATGTAGACTTGTCCATCACGCAAACCAGGCTCCCCACCATTGACTCCATCTACACTTCACGCTGCCTCAGGCCAGCAGCCAACATCCTCAAAGACTTGGCCCACCGTGGTGATTCCTCCTCCTCCGCCTCCCTCCTGTTGGGCTGAAGATGCAGGGAGCTGGAAAGTGGCAACACCAGACTCAAGAACAAGCTTCCCCCCCCCCCCCCCCCCCCCCCCCCTTGCCAGGCTTCTGAACTGTCCTTCCATCAGCTAGGGTACTTTCCGATTCACCTCTACCCCATTGCAGACATAGAAACTTAGAAAATAGGTGCAGGAGTAGGCCATTCGGCCCTTCGAGCCTGCACCGCCATTCAATATGATCATGACTGATCATCCAACTCAGTATCCTGTACCTGCCTTCTCTCCATACCCTCTGATCCCTTTAGCCACAAGGACCACATCTAACTCCCTCTTAAATATAGCCAATGAACTGGCCTCAACTACCCTCTGTGGCAGAGAATTCCGCAGATTCACCGCTCTCTGTGTGAAAAAAGTTTTTCTCATCTCGGTCCTAAAAGACTTCCCCCTCATCCTTAAACTGTGACCCCTTGTTCTGGACTTCCCCAACATCGGGAACAATCTTCCTGTATCTAGCCTGTCCAACCCCTTAAGAATTTTGTACGTTCCAAACTGGACTTTGGATTTTGTTGGTGAAACTGTTGCGTTGCAATGTTGAGAATTACATTCTGCTTTCTTTATCTTCCCCTTTGCTCTACCTATTGCACTTGAGATTAGTTTAATAACATTCGTTTTGTATTATAGCTGAAAATGTTCTTACCAATGATTCATATTTGGTACGGAGCTCAGTGAAGGTTTAATTTCGGTGCATAAGTACATTGCTCGTTGGATTTCACTTTTGCTGACTTGTGGGCTTTATGCCCTGAATATATATTGCCTGACCCTGTATCTTAGCATCAAGCCACAGAGTCTGCATTTTACATCCGCCCTATCTCATCAACGATCGGGGCACGTAGAATAATTAGGAAAATAATCCATTGCAATTTATACCCATTGCAGGTATATTCTGCTGCATCATGTGCCCATTTTATTTCTACTCTAACGGATTGGATGTGGATGCAACCCAATTTAATATCCTCAAAATGATAGTGACACGCACTGAAAATATACGCAGTCCAAATGTATCCAATGGCAAGTTGCCATTGAAGGCAGGTCCTTTGGCCCACCGAGTCCGCGCCGCCAACCAACACTCGAACTGTCCTACAAACTGGGGACAATTTACAGAAGCCAATGATCTTACAAACTTGTGCGTCTTTGGAGTGTGGGAGGAAACCGAAGCACCCGGAGAAAACCCACGCGGTCACGGGGAGAACATGCAAACTTTTCTCCGGGGGGGACTGTCATATGCTAAGAGAATGGGCTTGTATACTCTGGAATTTAGAAGGATGAGGGGGAATCTTATTGAAAGTTTATGAAGGATTTGGACATGCTAGAAGCAGGAAACATGTTCCCGATGTTGGGGGAGTCCAGAACCAGGGGCCACAGTTTAAGAATAAGGGGTAAACCATTTAGAACGCAGATGAGGAAACACTTTTTCTCACAGAGAGTTGTGAGTCTGTGGAATTCTTTGCCTCAGAGAGCGGGGGAGGCTGTTTCTCTGGATACTTTCAAGAGAGAGCAAGATAGGGCTCTTAAAGATAGCGGAGTCAGGGGATATGGGGAGAGAGCAGGAACGGGGTACTGATTGTGGATGATCAGCCATGATCACATTGAGTGGTGGTGCTGGCTCAAAGGGCCGAATGGCCTACTCCTGCACCTATTGTCTATTGTCTATGAACCAAAATGTATAATAAATACCCTTAAATAAAATCTGAAAACGTGCACTTTAATCACATGTGATTTTGTCAATTAAAAATTTCAAATTGTGGAGTACAGAGACAAATAAATAAATGATGGGTCTAGGTCCCAAACATTATGGAGGGCACTGTATTTACTGCATTGTAGCCAGTTAATGGTTCTCTCTACCATTCCTCAGCTTCATTGACTTCACTCTGGGCTATTTTGTATTCCCTTAAATGAACTATTTTCTTTCTTTAAAAGTGAAAGCAAGCCATATATTTGTTTGATTATTTGGCTTTGCCCATATTGGACTTCTATACAATCGACAAAGTATATTTTCTGTAAAAAGCATAGTAATGAAACTGATAACTTGAAAATATCATTTAATACCAATGAAAAGAAAAGCACTAAAACAAATTGTTGTGATGAAATTGGTTTGTTGAACTGTGGAGTAAAATAGGTTTGGAAGAGAAAATATACTTCTGAATCATCTTCTCAGGTAATATCATTTCGCACTCTACAGTTCTCTTAATGAACTTTTAATGTCTATTCCTTTCAAATTTGTGTTTCGTTTAAATAGAGGTTAAGCTTCATTAACTGTGAGGCTTCTGCTGATTTCCGATGGATGTGTAAACTGGAGAATTGGCAGTGGCTCTCCATCCATTTTTCCTGAATTGTCATTGCGGTAAAGTCAGGAGATTAGTACACCCCTTTGTGGAATGTCAGTCCCATTCGACCCTGACTACGGGAGTTGTCTGTGCACAGTTTGTACATTCTCCCCGTGACCTGCGTGGGTTTTTCACCGGGTGCTCCAGATTCCTCTCATACACTAAAGATGTACAGGTTTGTAGGTTAATTAGCTTTGGTAATAGTTGTACACTGTGTGCAGTGTACACTAGTGTACGGGGATCGCTGGTCAGCACGGACTAGGTGGGCCGAAGGGCCTGTTTCTGCACTGTATCTCTGAACTAAACCAAACTGAACCCCAGCACTACATGGAGTTACACCGGAACATGTGGCTTCACAGGTTGATGAGAGACCTGATAGAAGAATATAAGATCATGAAAGGCGTATATCGGGTAGACAGTCAGAATTTTTTTTCCAGCGTTTTAATGTCAAAGGCCAGAGGGCATTCCCTTAAGGCAAGTTAAGGCAGAGTGCTGGATACCCGGATTGTGCTGCCTGGGGTGGTGGTAGAGGCAGTCACATTGTGGAGTTTCAGATGCTCTTAGATAGGCACATGATGTGGTAGGAAATGGATCACGTGCGGGCAGATGAGATTAGTTTATCTTGGCATCATGTTCAGCACAGACATTGTGGGCCAAAGTGCCTGTTCCTGTGCTGTACTGTTCCATGTTCTAGATTCTCATGCATGCACAGTTTTTCTTTTCAGACAACACTAGCATGAGCGTTAATATCAGTGAGTGAGAACTGGAACATTCTGGATGTTACCAAGACACTCCCACTTTGTTTGGACAGCAAGAACAAGGAGGCATAATATTATCTCAATGGTGTCAGATTAGGAAAAAGGGAAGTGCAACGAGACCTGTGTGTCCTTATACACCAGTCACTGGAAGTAAACATGCAGGTACAGCAGGCAGTGAAGAAAGCTAATGGTATGTTGGCCTTCATAACGAGAGGATTTTAGTATAGGAGTAAAGAGGTCTTTCTGCAGTTGTACAGGGCCGTGGTGAGATCACATCTGGAGTACTGTGTGCAGTTTTGGTCTCCTAATTTGAGGAAGGACATCCTTGCTATTGAGGCAGTGCAGCGTAGTTTCACGAGGTTAATCCTCGGGATGGAGGGACTGTCATATGAGGAAAGATTGGAAAGACTGGGCTTGTATTTACTGGAATTTAGATGGATGAGAGGGAATCTTGTAGAAACTTATAAAAGGACTGGACAAGCTAGATGCCGGAAAAATGTTTCAAATGTTGGGGGAGTCCAGAACAAGGGGACACAGTCTAAGAATAAAGGGGAGACCATTTAAAACTGAGATGAGAAAAAACTTTCACCCAGAGAGTTGTGAATTTGTGGAATTCTCTGCCACAGAGGGCAGTGGAGGCCAATTCACTGGATGGATTTAAAAGAGAGTTAGATAGAGCTTTAGGGGCTAGTGGAATCAAGGGATATGGGGAGAAGGGTTACTGATTGTGGATGATCAGCCATGATCACAATGAATGGCGGTGCTGGCCTGAAGGGCCTCCTCCTGCACCTATTTTCTATGTTTTGTAATTAGTCCTGAAACTGAAAACCTGTTACGTAAGGGGTTGGACAGGCTAGATGCAGGAAGATTGCTCCCGATGTTGGGGAAGTCCCGGACAAGGGGTCACAGCTTAAGGATAAGGGGGAAATCCTTTAAAACCGAGATGAGAAGAACTTTTTTCACACAGAGAGTGGTGAATCTCTGGAACTCTCTGCCACAGAGGGTAGTTGAGGCCAGTTCATTGGCTATATTTAAGAGGGAGTTAGATGTGGCCCTTGTGGCTAAGGGGATCAGGGGGTATGGAGAGAAGGCAGGTACGGGATACTGAGTTGGATGATCAGCCATGATCATATTGAATGGTGGTGCAGGCTCGAAGGGCCGAATGGCCTACTCCTGCACCTAATTTCTATGTTTCTATGTTTCTATGTACTGACAGCCTGCAAACTATTCAAGGTCTGAAGATAACTTTGAAAAGCAGGTGTTCAGGTTGCCTGTGAGCTTGCTGTATCTTTCAATGATGGGATGGGGCCTTTGCACAGACAACTACTTGACCAGCATTGCGTCAGGTTGAACACGTTGCTAAGAAGGCGGATGTAACTCTACCTCTCTGCTGGCACTTTGACAACATGACACACCCAGCAGTGACTGAAGCAATGACTTCAGTTCCTTGTCACGTTCTCCACTGTCTGCCACATGTACATTATCCCCAGGGCCCGCTGGTAACCGCGGGAACTAGAATTCATTGGCATGTACTTCCTGATTGGACTCGGTATTTCAGCACAGCACAGTGGAAGCAGCAAATGTTGTTGGCGTAATCAAGTCAAGAGGGTTTTATTGTCATGTGTCACAGATGGAACAATGACATTATTACTTGCAGCAGCACAACACAATATATAAACATTGTACACTGTAAACAATATAACGATAAAAGGCTCAGTATATATATATATATAGTACACAAAAAAGCTGGAGAAACTCAGCGGGTGCAGCAGCATCTATGGAGCGAAGGAAATAGGCAACGTTTCAGGCCGAAACCCTTCTTCACACACACACACACACACACACACACACACACACACACACACGTGTATATGTGTGTGTGTGTGTGTACATATATATATGTGTGTGTGTGTATATATGTGTGTGTGTGTGTGTGTGTGTGTGTGTGTGTGTATATGTGTGTGTGTGTGTGTGTGTGTGTGTGTGTGTGTGTGTGTGTGTGTGTGTGTGTGTGTGTGTGCATATGTGTGTGTGTGTGTGTGTGTGTATATGTGTGTGTGTGTGTGTGTGTGTGTGTGTGTGTGTGTGTGTGTGTGTGTGTGTGTGTGTGTGTGTGTGTGTATATACACACACAAACAATTATAATGCAAATAGACAAAAGCAATGCCCCCATGTCTATGTAGTGCAGAATTAGTTGGAGGTTGTAGTGTTTAGTTAGAAGATAGACACAAAAAGCTGGAGTAACTCAGCAGGACAGGTAGAATCCCTGGAGAGAAGCAATGCGTGACGTTTTGGGTCTGAAGAAAGGTCTCGACCCGAAATGTCACCCATTCCTTCTCTCCAGAGATGCTTTCTGACCCGCTGAGTTACTCCAGCTTTTTGTGTCTGTCTTTGGTTTTTGGTTTAAACCAGCATCTGCAGTTCCATCCTACACACTTGTCGTGTTTAACAGCCGTGGGGAAGAGGTTGCTCCTGAACCTGGGAATTGTAGTTTTCAGGCTCTTGTATCTTCTTCGCGATGGTTGGAGTGAAATGAGTGTGTGGCCATGGTGGTGTGGGTCTCTGATGATGGCAGCAACTCTTGTAAATCCCTTCGATGGTGGGGAGGTCAGTACCCGTGATGGACTGGGCAGTGTTCACAACAGTCTTCTTTGCTCCTGGACATTCAAGTTGCCGAGCCAGGCCACGATGCAACTGGTCAATATGCTCTCTACTGTAGTAGGCCCCTCTTGGTCATGACTGATCATGGGTGATGCATCCTAGTTTGTGAGATGCAAGCCTGGGCGATGTCATCTGGAGGACAGGCTGTTGCCCATGCAGCACGTCCCCCCTCTCCACGTCGCTGATCGATCCAAAGGAACAGCAGGGTCATTACAGGAGTGCCTAAGGGCTCTGACTACAGATTTTCTTCAGGTTTACTCCAGGAGCCTTTTCCATGACTGGATATGGCCACAAGGCAGTGGAGGCTTTAAATCAGAGTTTTCCCTCTCAAAGATGGACTGCCTTCCCAGGCTGACGAGCCCCATCTGCCCGAGACCCGTGGGGGTGGGAGCGTCTACCTTCCCGTGCAGGTCTATAGCACCTGCCCACTGCCCAAGGAGTTACAGTGAATATTTTATTGCTATCGAGTAGTACTCCATTGTAATGCAAGTTTGCATAGTTTTGAAATATTTGATCTTTGCAATGGAAGGAAATAATTCTCATCCTCTGAGGCAAGCCAGCATTGAAAAGCAACAGTTTCTGGCATATAAGGATGACTATGATACACCAAGTTATACAACTGAACATTATAAATGGAAAGAGTCTGAATCAACTGAAATGGCCTGAGGGTATAACTGTGCAACTCGAGCCATGAGCGAATGCAGACACAATGTTCGTCTGAAGCACACCAATAATATGGTCATTCGTCAAAATATAACCAGCTCATGTAACGGTTCAATGGTTCATTTATTGTCACCTGTACCAAGGGTACAGTGAGGTACAATGTTTGCATATAGATCAGTGCGATTAATGCCCAACACAAAGACAATCCCCGATGAAGTGCCCCACGCATTGAAATGTACTGAGAGTGATGGGTGCCTGGAATGCGCTGCCAGGGGTGGTCGTGGAGGCAGATACACTGTGGAGTTTAGGAGACTTTTAGATAGGCACATTGACAGAGTTAGTTATCAATTGATTGTTGTCATATTTAAGCTTTCCTGTTGTAACAAGCCAATTGTAATGCATGATGGGATTTGGACAACTCCTATCATGACAAGGTTTTTTTTAATTTTAAGTTGAATAGTTCGAATAGTTTTTAATATAAGCTGAAGAGGTTAATCAGATAAGAAGGGGCCAGAGGATGCCATTGGGATGACTGGTTTTTGCCAAAGAGTGAAAAACAACTCTATATTTGGAGGTGGCTGATGGTTTCTTGTACATTACATCATGCAATTGGTTATATGTCTGTGGGTATATAAACTCCGGTTTTCTGGTATTTCTTTGTGTGTGCTGCTGGAGATTTGGAGGTAAAACTGTTGCCTCTGGGTCTTTAGGTCCACACCCATCAGACGTTAAATTAAAGCTTTGTATGGCCTTAAGAATTTGTACTTTGTCTATCTTTTAAAAAATGAACTTTAACAACATGTGCAGATGAGATTAGACTTCATGTTCACCACAGACATCGAGGTCAGAAGGGCCTGGTCCTGTGCTGTACTGTGCTATGTTTTGTACTCTCACGCGTGCAATGTTTTTCTTTTCTGTACGCTGGCAGCAACTTTGATATCAAAGAGTGAGCTGTACAGTATGTGGTACAAAGAATCACATTGGCAATGAGCTTGGAAGAGATGGATATGTGTGGCTGGAAATTGGTTGGCAATGAATTGGCTGGCACCTGTATATTGGTCAGTCGGTGTGAGATGAGGAGTAGGTGCTGCTAAATTCAGAAGGAAGAGGCAAGGTACAAAGATTTGTTGAAAAGGCCTTGTGTACTCAGATCACCAGGTCACGGGGAGAACGTAAAGACAAGCACCCGTAGTCAGGATCGAACCTGTGTCTCTGACGCTGTGAGGCAGCAGCTCTACTGCTGCGCCACCGTGCCGTCGTAACTTGTTCAATTTTTTCAATTGTTTCCATTTTTTTTATTAAATGATTTTTGCAGGGAACATATGAAGCAGATGCAAGTTTATTGTCATGCAAAACGGTTGGTCGGGGGTGCTGATCAACATTAGTTATCTGCAAGACCCAGACCATTGTGTGGGTGGGCTGTTGTGTAAGCTGCACTCATTCAATTTGTCCAAAGACTATTACACGTTAAGGTATACAGACCAGTTCTGTGCAGTGAAATAGTACACAGATTGTCGTATTTATGGTGAGCTGTGGCTTACACTTGTCCTTATTCAATCTGATCTTCCTTAGTTGTTTCATATTTTGCTCATAGATTCGCCAGTTTAGTTTAGACTTACAGATCGGAAACAGGCCCTTCAGCCCAGTGAGTCTGCACCGACCAACGATCCCCACACATTAACGCTACCTACACACACGCACGCGCACACACACATGCACACGCACACGCACTCACACACACACACACACACACACACACACACACACACACACACACACACACACACACACACACGCACACGCACTCACACACACACACACACACACACACACACACACATACACGCGCACGCACACACACACACACACACACACACACACGCACGCGCACTCACACACACACACACACACACACACGCGCACACACACACACACACACACACACACACACACACACACACACACACACACACACACACACGCACACACACACACACACACACACACACACACACACACACACACACACACACACACACACACACACACACACACACACACACACACACACACACACACACACACTCACGCACACACACACTAGGGCCAATTTTACATTTCTGCCAAGCCAGTTAACCTACAAACCAGTACGTCTTTAGAGTGTGTGAGGAAACCGAAGATCTCGGCGAAAACCCACTGGGAGAACGTACAAATTGCGTATAGACAGCGCCCGCAGTCAATATCGAAGCCGGGACTCTGACGCTGTGAGCCAGTAGCTCTACCATTGCGCCACCATACCACTCTCCATCATTTACAAGCCTCGCTCTGCTGCCACTTCCTGATAATGAGAGGTTGAATCAATTACTCAGATCGCAAAAACAATATCTGGAAGGCACGTCTAATAAATAAATTCCAAGCAGTTTGCAAAGCTTTTTGTGTGGTTTGGCTGCCTGTGTAACTTGTTTTGAGTTTTTATTTACACAAATTAAATTCCATCAATTTGCACAATTATCATCTTGATATTTATTCCTAACCTACGAATGCGGATTTCCTTGTACGTAAGAATGAATTAAGTCTGGTGAAAATGTCCAAACTTATCATTAATACATGTAGGCTGTAATTCATATGTGGTCATAAGTGATAGGAGAAAAATTAGGCCATTCGGCCCATCAAGTCTACTCCGCCATTCAATCATGGCTGATCTATCTCTCCCTCCTAACCCCATTCTCCTGCCTTCCCCCCATAACCTCTGACACCCGTACTAGTCAGTTTCACTATGGTTTTTCTCATTAAATGGCACGAAGGGAAGCACAGTGGTGCAGCTGGTAGAGTTGCAGCCTCACAGCGCCAGAGACCCGGGTTCAATCCGAGCGCTGTCTGTGTGGATCAGCTGTACACTAGTTGTATCCTACACAATGGGGACAATTTACAGAAGCCATTTCACCTTTCGATTTTTAAGATAGGCACTAAATCCTGGAGTATCTCAGCGGGTCAGGCAGCATCTCTGGAGAAAAGGAATAGGTTGACATTGTGGGTGAGACCCTTCCTCCATCTGATGTGACCTATTCCTTCTCTCCAGAGACGCTGCCTGACCCACTGAGTTGCTCCAGCTTTTTGTGTCTGTCTTCGGTGCAAACCAGCATCTGCAGTTCCTTCCGACACAGCGCGGAAACAGGCCCTTCGGCCCATCAGGTCCACGCCAACCAGCGATCACCCCGTGCACTAACACTATCCTGCACACTTGGGACAATTTACAATTTTATCAAAGCATATTAATGGGGCTGTCCCACTGTATGAGCTAATTCAAGAGTTCTCCCGAGTTTCCCCTGATTCGAACTCAGAGATTTACGGTAATGGCCACTTGTAGGTACTCGTGGCTCTAGTGGACAGTTTTCAACATGTTGAAAAATCTTCGCGAGTCTTCCCGAGCCAACCGCGTTTCCCGATTACCTGCCGTTAGCGTTACGAGCCACTAAGAGACGTCCCGAGCTCTGACGTACCCGCTACGTACATTCTACGTACTTACCACGAGTTTGATTTTTTTTTAAACTCGGGAGAGCTCTTGTATTAGCTCATACAGTGGGATAGCCCCTTAACCCTACCAACCGGTACGTCTTTGGGAAGTGGGAAGAAACCGGAGCACCCAGAGAAAACCCATGCGGTCAAGGAGGAACGTGCTAATTCCATTCAGACAGCACCCGTGGTCAGGATCAAACCTGTGTCTCTGACGCTGTAAGGCAGCAACTCTACTGCTGTATCACTGTGCTGCCCCGATGCATCGTTGTGGATGTATCAGGCCTGAAGGATTTGCTGGGGCAAAATATGCATTTAAGTCAGCAACTGACTAGTCATTCCTAAATCTTTTGTCTATTTCTGATGATGAATTTGGTGCGGGCGTTTGTAAAACTAAAAGAGCTGACCTTTGAGGTTTGATAAATATCAATTATGTAAACCAAATACATATTTTCAATTTGTTAGGCCAGCATATTTGTTGAAAGTACAAACATTAGACATCAGTGTTTCATCATTATAGATAGCTTGTGCCTTCAACACAGACAACATGACTAATGGCATCCCTGGAAACAAACTCTTGTCAAATTTAATGAAGCAATCTAATTTTTGAACATGAGAAATCATGGTTTTTAGTTTCTCGGGAAATAAATGTGTTAATTATTTTCTCACAGACTATTTCAACTGCATGAATTTAATGTTTTTAGTTACCTCACAAGGCTCGATTGCATTGTGCCTTTTTCCCTGTCTCAATTTGGCCACGATTAGTACGAAGCATCGCAGGTTTCCAAGCGCAGTCGCTGAAATATGAAAAATAACAATCCTTTGCACTCAGTCCGTCCCATAAATTTGGCCACATTCCCGGCTGAAACATCCCTCCCCGTGTACAAAATCATGAGAGGAATGGATTGGGTAGAGGCACAGAGTCTCTTACCCTTGATTCAAACTCAGAGAATTACGGTCATAGCCAGTCGTAGGTACTCGGGGCTATTTTCTTTACTCGTGGGCATTTTTCAACATGCTGATAAAACGTCCCGACTTACCTGATGCCCCGAGTACCTACGGCTGGCATTACGATCCGCTACGATACATCTACGGACTCGCTGCGGACATTCTCCGAGTTTGAATCAAGGGAAAAACTCGGGAGAATTCGTGAGTAACTCTGGAAAGCGGGACAGGGGCTCTGGAAAGCTGCTGTCCAGTGGATAGGTGCTGAAATGTCAAAATGAGAAGCCAGCAGATACAAAGTGCTGGAGTAACTCAGCGGGCGATGCAGAATCTCTGGAGATAAAGGGTGGGTGAGGTTTCAGGTCGAAACCCTTGTTCAGACTGGGAGCTTCTTGAGTCTGAAGAAGTGTCCCGACCCAAATCGTCACCCATCCTTTTCCTCCAGAGAAGCTGCCTGACCCGCTGAGTTACTGCAGCACTTTGTGTCTATCTGCGGCACATACCAGCATCTGCGGTTCCATCCTATAACATATTCTCACGCTGCCTGCTGTTCAATGAATAGCTGGAAGAACCGCACAACATGATCATTGTACCTGGTGTTTGAAGGCTGGTGATTTCGCCAGCCCCGGTTCTCAATTTGCTTCACCTTTATCGCAGCGTCGGTGAATGAATGTGAAACTTAAGCCTCTTCTATTATGTTTACAGCTCGACAACCCTGATGAGCAAGCAGCTCAGATCAGACGGGAGTTGGACGGGCGTCTTCAGATGGCCGATCAAATAGCACGGGTGAGTCTGTACAAGCCTTTCAGGAATGGTCACACACTGGCTATGTTCTGGGACCAGTACTCAGGTCCTGGGCTATGGGGCCTGAGGAACGCATTCAAATTCCAATCATGGTTTGCAGAATTTAAGTTCAATATCACTGCATGTAGAACAAGAGGGCGGTACCTGTAACATTAACCACAAAACCACCGAATGTTGCTTTAAAACAGTTTGTAACTTCCCCTTTCCTCCATAGATCATAGTCATGCTGCATGTAAACATGCCCATCTTGCCCATGCCAACCAACATGCCCCATCTGCACTATTCCCACCTGACTAGGTTTGGCCCATATCCCTCTAAAACGATTCTATAAATGTACCTGTCCAAATGTTTTTTAAACATTATGATAATATACCTGCCTCAACTACCTCCTCTGGCAGCTTGTTCCATCCACCCACCACACTTTGTGTAAAAAAAGTTACCCCAAAATGAAATATTTCCCCTCTCAACTTAAATCTATGTCCTCTGGCTTTAGATTCCCTTACTCTGGGTAAAAGAACGAGTGTCTTTACACTATCTATTCCCCTCATGATACAATAAGACCAGCCCTCATCCTCATGGGCTCCAAGGAATAAACTTCCAGCCTGCTCAACCTCTCCCTATAGCTTGATAGACCCTCGCGCCCTGGCAACTTCCTCATAAATCTTCTCTGCTCTGTCTATTGTACTTGAGTTGAACTGGTTGTATCTCTGTGTGGTATATCTGGCCCATTTGGAGAGCAAAGCTTTTCACTGTACCTCGGTGGATGTGACAACGATAAATCTGAAACTAAACCAGAAAGAAGATAAATGAGTTTAGTTTATTGTCATGTGTACCGAGCTACAGTGACTTGTGTTACAGCCTTTGTTGCGTGCTAACCAGTCAGCAGAAAGGCAATACATGATTACATAGAAACATAGAAACATAGAAATTAGGTGCAGGAGTAGGCCATTCGGCCCTGCGAGCCTGCACCGCCATTCAATATGATCATGGCTGATCGTCCAACTCAGTATCCCGTACCTGCCTTCTCTCCATACCCCCTGAAATCCCCTTAGCCAGAAGGGCCATTACAATCGATCCATTTACAGTGTATAGATTGATGATAAGGGAAAAACATTTAGTGCAAGGTAAAGCCAGCAAAGTCCGATCAAGGATATCTGAGGGTCACCAATGAGGTAGATAGTAGTTCTCTGGTTGTGGTGGGATGGTTAGGCCTATGGGCATTGAAATGAATGATTCTAGCCCTTGTGATGCCAGTCCTAAGATGGTTGACACTCCACTGCCATCTGAAATAAAGCTGATGGATAATAATATGCCAGCTTTGCCACCGATGCCCATATTCCACGAGTAAATACATAAAACCACCACCTTTCCTTGCGTTACATTCTTCTCCTTCTCCTCTCTTTACACTTTCATCCATGAGAGATGGAACCTAATTAAATGTACATCTCCCGTAATTGAATTTCTCTCCAAAGTTGAGCGAATTTTAGTATATCCGAATAATCAGAGTCTTTCTAATGAAAACTCTTCCTGCTGCGTCAGCTGGAGCTCAAAAGTAAAAATCTGCAACCTTTGCCACTGACTGATACCCTGAGCAGGTTGCATCCACTGCCACTTATCTCACTTTGTCGAGCTCACTATCAGGATTTATTCCTCTCAGTGGTTCCTTGGAAATCAACTCCAAACTTCTCAAGCCTTCAGAGGAATTAAATACTTACCAGGACCCTTGTACACTCCTTCTGATAACATCAATCTTTTCTGATGACCTTTCTCCTGTATCTCTGTGGACTACATTTCCAAATTGTTAAAGTACCTCATTGCCTGATGTGAAAAAAGTAGTCGAACATTTATCATCAAAATTCCCATTAAGTTTCGGATATAATACGCCAATTTGACCTTTCTCCTACCCTCCAGGTATAAAGATAATGGGAGATTTCTGTAGTGCGGCTGTTAGGTGCTGCTGCAGGGTGGATGTGGTGAACAGCTCCTTTGTAGCAGGGAATGAAATGAAATTCATGAGCACGGCCTATTAAAAACAGCACACAATTTATCCTACTGTGTGCCGTTGTACACAATGGCATTTGGTTTAGTGATACAGCATGGAAACAGGCCCTTCAGCCCACTGAGACCATGTTGACCATCCTTCACCCGTTCTCATAAGGTGATAAGGAATAGGGGTAGAATTAGGCCATTCGGCCCATCAAGTCTATTCCGTCATTCAATCATGGCTGATCTATCTCTTCCTCCTAACCCCATTCTCCTGCCTTCACCCCAGTACTTTTGACAGCTGTACTAATCAAGAATCTATCTATCTCTGACTTAAAAAAAATATCCACTGACTTGGCCTCTACAGCCTTCCATGGCAAAGAATTCCCCGTGTTCACCACCCTCTGACTAGTTCTATGTTACCCCACTTTCTCACCCACTTTCTACACACTAAGACAATTTACAGCGGCCAATTGACCTGCAAACCCGCACGTCTTTGGGATGTGGGAGAAACCGGAGCACCCGGAGGAAACCCACGTGATCCCAGAGAGAACGTGCAAACTCCACACACACAGGTCGGGATCGAACCTGGGTCTCTGCGCTGTGAGGCAGCAGCAGTGCCAGCTGTGCCACCCCGTAAAAATGATTGCCAAATAATAAAATGTTGAATAAAACTGAGCCACTTTACTGTGGATTAGGACAGGAAATATCTTGGGGGGGTGAATAACCCGTCAATTGTTCTAAAGCGATCGGAAGCAGTTGTCATCCAACTCCCTCATATTACAATCAAACTCAGACCTGGATGTTTATTTTATTATTTGCCACGTTACAGGAGCAGCAGCTGATAATATAAACGTGTGATGGAATCACGGCTGAGATATTAATTATGAACAGCAGTTGTCTCTGGGCTGATTTAGCATCTCGCAGCATCGGTCAGTGATATGACCTTCATCCATGTGTCCCATCTGGTCAGTGCCTGCACAGACCTTTAAAATACACAGCATGCAGATCCAAGATACATTCTTGATTGGGGATGTCCTTGGAAACTGCTCCCACCTTCCCATTTGGAAACGAGCCCCTTTTGCCCACCCAGTCCAAGCCGACCATCGATCACCCGTTCACACTAGTTCTGTTATCCCAGTTTCTCATCCACTCCCTACGTATTTTTGTAATCAACGGTCCATTTTATACCTTTACATAGTGACCCTTGCAATTTGGTACCGTCTGCAAACAAAGAATCTTACTGTACCAAGTACACTTGACAATAAAGTATCAATAAATCAATCAATAAAATGGGGGTTCCCCTCTTCCACTTTAGATGAGGCACTAGGGTCTCCTCGATATCCCGCAGCTCCACCCTTACTCCCCATCCCCCCCCATTCGTAACAAGGACAGAGAACCCCTTGTCTTCATCTTCCACCCCATCAGCCGTCGCATACAACAGATAATCCTCCAACATTTTTGCCACCTCCAACGGGATCCCACCACTGGCCACATCTTCCCATCTCCGCCCCTTTGTGCTTTCCGCAGGGACCAAAACTCCCCGGTCAACTCATCCCTTCCCACCCAAACCACCCCCTCCACAGGTACTGCAGGAGATGCAACACCTGTCCTTTTACCTCCCCCCTCGACTCCATCCAAGGACCCAAACAGTCTATCCAGGTGAGGCAGAGGTTCACCTGCACCTCCTCCAACCTCATCTACTGTATCCGCTGTTCCAGGTGTCAACTTCTCTACATCGGCGGGACCAAGCGCAGGCTTGGCGATCGTTTCACTGAACACCTCTGCTTAGTCCGTCTTAACCTACCTGATCTCCCGGTGGCTCAGCACCTCAACTCCCCCTCCCATTCCCAATCTGACCTTTCTGCCCTGGGCCTCCTCCATTGTCAGAGTGAGGCCCAGCGCAAATTGGACAAATAGCATCTCATATTTTGCTTGGGTAGTTTACACCCCAATGGTATGAACATAGACTTCTCTAACCAGATAGCCCTTACTTTCTCTCTCCATCCCCTTCCCAGTTCTCCCACCAGTCTTACTGTCTCCGCCTGCATTCTATCTTTGTCCCCTCCCCCCCTGACATCAGTCTGAAGAAGGATCTCGACCCAAAACATCGCCCATTCCTTCTCTCCAGAGATGCTGCCCGTCCCGCTGAGTTACTCCAGCATTTTGTGTCTATCTTCGATTAAAGCCAGCATCTTTATAACACATCAATAAATCAATCCCATACTGACCATTCTGTCCTGGGCCTCCTCCACTGTCAGATTGAAGCCACCCGCAAATTGGGGGAACAGCAACTCATATTTCACTTGGGGCAGCTCACAGCCCAGTGGTATGAACGTTGATGTCTCTAATTTCAAGTAACCCTTCCCATCCCTCCCTCATGCCCACCCTAGTCTTCCTGCTAGTTCCACCGCTCACATCCTTGTTTCCCTTCGTTATCACCTCTTCCCCAGCCAACAATGGGCCATTGTGGGCTCCACCCTTCCTTGGTCATCTGATGCCGGCCCTGCTTTGTTCTGGACTTTTCTTGCCTCCCCTCTACTTTCACTCTGGAGAAGGGTCCTGACCCAAAACATCCCCATCCTCTTTCTCCAGAGATGCTGCCTGACCCGCTGAGTTACTCCAGCACTTTGTGTCTCTCCCCACTTCACATTACATTGCAGAGAGCATGGCAGTTATCATGCTTGTGGCTGTGCTGCTCAAGCCTGCTCCGCCATTTGATCATGGCTGATCTATTTGTCTCCATTCTCCTGCCTTGAGCAAAGGGAACCCTTCAATTCCCAAAGGCTTCTCAGACATGGCATTCCTTCCTGCTAATGATGACAACATCTCCAGCAGATCAAACCCATCTCCTGCCCTTACCACAATCAGTATTCAACAATGTACATCAACATGGTTGTTGGTCCCACCGTACTTAGAGTACCGTGTATTTGGACAGTTGGGGAACATCATTAATGTTATCCATCCTATAATCTAGAGAATTAAAACAAAAAATCAATGAATTGATTCATAACTAAAAGAGAAACATCAAACATGTTCAACTGAAATGAGTCGGGAGGAGAAAGGTCTCGACCAGAAACGCCACCTATTCCTTTTCTCCAAAGATGCTGCCTGACCTGTTGACTTACTCCAGCATTTCCTGTCGATCTTCAACTGAAATTACTCAGCAATTAGGGAAATGGCACTTTGTTAGCAAGAGCTTTATTGACCATCTGTGATTTATGGATTCTCTCCTCTATTTTGGTATTTTGACCATGATGTATACTCTTTTGTCACACAATCTTTGCTTGAAAGAGTTCAGAAAAGATTAACGAGGATGTTGCCAGGACTAGAGGGTGTGGGCTATAGGGAGAGGTTGAGTAGGCTGGGTCTCTATTCCATGGAGCACAGGAGGATGAGGGGAGATCTTAAAATATAACCATATAACAATTTACAGCACGGAAACAGGCCATCTCGACCCTTCTAGTCCGTGCCGAACACGTATTCTCCCCTAGTCCCATACACCTGCATTCAGACCATAACCCTCCATACCTTTCCCGTCCATATAACTATCCAATTTATTTTTAAATGATAAAAACGAACCTGCCTCCACCACCTTCACTGGAAGCTCATTCCACACAGCTACCACTCTCTGAGTAAAGAAGTTCCCCCTCATGTTACCCCTAAACTTCTGCCCCTTAATTCTCAAGTCATGTCCCCTTGTTCTTATAGAGGTGTACAAAATCCTGAGAGGAATAGATCGGGTAGAGGCACAGTCTTTTCCCCAGAGTATGGGAATCGATGACCAGAGGACATAGGTTCAAGGTGAAGGGGAAAAGATTTAATAGGAATCCGAGGGGTAACATTTCACACAGAGGGTGGTGGGGGGATGGAACAAGCTGCCAGAGGAGGTAGTTGAGGCTGTGACTATCCCATCATTTAAGAAACAATTAGAAAGGCACATGGATAGGATGGGTTTGGATGGATATGCACCAAGCGCAGGCAAGTGGGACTAGTGTAGCTGGGACATTGTTGGCCAGTTGTGGGTGAGTTAAGCTGAAGGGCCCGTTTTGACACAGTATCACTCTATGACTCGATGACAATACCATAAGACTTGGGAACAGAATTCGCCCATTCAGCCCATCGAGTCTGCTTTACCATTCAAACGTGGCTGATCTATTTTTCCCTCTCAACCCCATTCTCCTGCCTTCTCCCCATAACATTTGACACCCTTAATAATCAAGAATCTTTAGGCTTTAACGATAGTGTGGAAAAGGGTCCTTCGTCCCGCCAATTCTGCGCTGACCAGCGATCACCCCGTACACTTGCACTATCCTACACACTAGGGACAATTTACAATTTTACAGAAGCCAATTAACCTACAAACTTGTACGTCTTTGGAGTGTGACAGGAAACCGGAGCACCCGGAGAAAACTCATGCGGTCACGGGAAGAACGTACAAACTCCACAAAGACAGCACCCATGATCGGGTCTCTGGCACTGTGAGGCAGCAACTCTACCGCTGTGCCACTGTGCTGCCTTAAAACTATCAATCTCTGCTTTAGAATTAACCATATAACCATATAACTGCACGGAAACAGGCCATCTCGGCCCTACAGGTCCGTGCCGAACAACTTTTTTTTCCCCTTAGTCCCACCTGCCTGCACTCATACCATAACCCTCCATTCCCTTCCCATCCATATGCCTATCCAATTTATTTTTAAATGATACCAACGAACCTGCCTCCACCACTTCCACTGGAAGCTCATTCCACACCGCTACCACTCTCTGAGTAAAGAAGTTCCCCCTCATGTTACCCCTAAACTTCTGTCCCTTAATTACCCAAGGAATTCGGCTCCACAGCCGTCTGCAGCAATTAATTCCACAGATTCACCACCCTCAGGCTAAAGATATCCCTCCTCATCTCCATTCTACACATGCGCCCTTTTATTCTGAGGCTGAGGATTTCTTGATGTTTCAGCAGTAAGGCAAGAATGTGCGGGGGATCGCTGGTCGGCAAGGACTCAGTGGGCCGAAGGGACTGTTTCCGCGCTGTATCTGTAAACTAAGCTAAACTAAAATAAATTAAAACTTCCTTAAGATGATGAGATTGCTGCAATTTACGTGGTAGTTAGATCTCACATGAGGTCAGGAGGATAACTCTTGCAGAATGAGGATTAGTCCATGTGTTTAAGAAGGAACTGCAGATGCTGGAGAATCGAAGGTACACAAAAAAGCTGGAGAAACTCAGCAGGTGCAGCAGCATCTATGGAGTGAAATAGGCAACATTTCGGGCTGAAACCCTTCTTCAGACTGAAGAAGGGTTTCGGCCCGAAACGTTGCCTATTTCCTTCGCTCCATAGATGCTGCTGCACCCGCTGAGTTTCTCCAGCTTTTTTGTGTACCGAGGATTAGTCCTTGTTAAGGTGAAAGCAAACATTCCCGCTTTGTGTCCTAAACATCATTTTGTTTTTGGTTTTACAGGAACGCAAGTTTCTGAAGTTTGTGTCAAAGGAAATGGAGAACATGTTCATTGAGGAGCTGAAGTCGTCTGTGAATCTACTGATGGCAAACCTGGAGAGCATGCCGGTATCCAAAGGCGGCTCGGAGTTTAAGCTGCAGAAACTGAAGCGCAGTCATAACACCTCCATCATTGACATGGGCGAGGAAAATGAAAACCAGCTCTCCAAGTCTGATGTTGTATTGTCTTTTACACTAGAGGTGAGCGAATAGCCAATACTAGTTTGGTATTGTTACTGATATATAGGGAATAGTGTGATTTGTCAAACTCGAATGTTCACAATTTTACCCTCTTAAGGTTCATACAACTTATGGGCAACACAGGGAGAGATAGATCAGCCATGATTGAATGGCGAGGTAGACTTGATGGGCTGAATGGCCTAATCCCAGAGTCCCAGGTTCAAACCTGACCTCCGGTGCTGTCTGTGTGGAGTTTGCTCGTTCTCCCTGTGACCGCATGGGTTTTCCCTAGGTGCTCTGATTTCCTCCCACATTCCAAAGACGTGCAAATTTGTAGGTTAATTGGCCTCGGAGGAACACGAGGGGTAACTATTTCACGCAGAGGGTGGTGGGTGAATAGAATGAGCTGCCAGAGGAGGTCGTGGAGGCAGGTACCATCGCAACATTTAAGAAACATTTAGACAGGTACATGGTTTGGAAGGATATGGGCCAAACGCAGGCAGGTGGGACTTGTGTAGGTGGGACATGTTGGCTGGTGTGGGCAAGCTGGGCCTGTTTCCACAGTGTAAGACTCTGTAAATTACCCCTAGTGTGTCGGGAGTGGGTGCAAAAGTGGGATAAAATAGAATTAGTGTGAACGGATGATTGATGGTCGGCATGGACTCGGTGGGCCGAAGGGCCTGTTTCTATGACTAAGTGTTTGGCAAAGCAATATATTGCAAGCCAATAAGCAATTAACATTGTATTTAATTGGCCTGTTGAATTTTTCCCCAAGATCATCAGAGTAAATGCTTTGAGCGCTGAGCCAAATCAATGAAAAATTCACTGACTTCTGTAAGGACCTCCTTGAGTAAGAATAGAAATAATTAACTGTTATTCTGGAGGCAGTTCACTGTTCCAGAATCACCTTGTGATTATAAAGCTGAGGTCTTAATGGGCGCGTCACGCACACTATTCATCCCCACTTCCCGAGGGAGTTAGATGTGGCCCTTGTGGCTAAGGGGATCAGAGGGTATGGAGAGAAGGCAGGTACGGGATACTGAGTTGGATGATCAGCCATGCTCATATTGAATGGCGGTGCAGGCTCGAAGGGCCGAATGGCCTACTCCTGCACCTAATTTCTATGTTTCTATGTTTCTATGTTTCCTTCACCCTCATCTCCTTACACCAAGATCTTTCAAGAATCACTAGAGTCAGGAGCGGGTCTAGATGATTGCAAAATTGCAAATATTATTTCGCTGTTCAAGAAGGGAGCAAAGCAGAAGTCCGACTCCAGTGGTTGGTAAGATTTTAGAGTCCATTATAAAGGGTCAGGTTTCTGAGTATATGGAAGCAACACACACTAAAACAGGCTTCTCTAATTTCAGGTAGTCCCTGCTTTCTCTCCTAACCCTTCCCAGCTCTCCCTCAACCCACTGGCTCCACCTCTTCCTTTATTTTTCCCCCTCCCCCCCCCCCCCCCCCCCCCCCCCCCCCCCATCCTCACATCAGTTTGAAGCAGGGTCTCGACCCGAAACGTTGCCTATTTCCTTCGCTTCATAGATGCTGCCTCACCAGCTGAGTTTCTCCAGCATTTTTGTCTACCTTCGATTTTCCAGCATCTGCAGTTCCTTCTCAAACACGAGGTCAGCATGGTTTTGTGAAAGGGAGATCTTGCCTGATGAAACGTTGGAATTCTTTGAGAAAGTAAATAGCGGGATAGACAAAGGAGAGTCAGTAGATGTGTTCAAGAAGGAACTGCAGATGCTGGAAGATCGAAGGTACACAAAAATGCTGGAGAAACTCAGCGGGTGCAGCAGCATCTATGGAGCGAAGGAAATAGGTGACGTTTCGGGCCCAAAACGTCACCTATTTCCTTCGCTCCATAGATGCTACTGCACCCGCTGAGTTTCTCCAGCATTTTTGTGTACCTGAGAGTCAGTAGATGTTGTTTACCTAGATTTTCATCATGAGGTCTTTGAAAAGGTGCCACACGTGAGGCTGCTAAGGAAGATGTGAGCCCATGGTACCAAAGAGCAGATGCTAGCATGGATAGCAAGTTGGCTGGATGGCAGAAGGCAAAGAGTGGCAATAAAGGGGGCTTTATCTGGTTAGCTGCCAGTGACTAGCGGAGTTCCGCAGGGGTCGGTGCTGGGGCCACTACTCGTCACATTGTATATTAATGATTTGGACGAGAGGATTGAAGGCTTTGTGGCAAAGTTTTCATATGATATGAAGATAGGTGGAGAAGCAGCTAGTGTACAGAATGCAGGGACTCTGCAGAAGGACTTGGACAGGTTGGGAAAGTGGGCAGAGAAGTGGCAGATGGAATACAGCGTAGCAAAGTGTAGAGGTGTGCATTTTGATAGTGGGAATAAAGGCGTAGACTATTTTCTAAATGGGGAGAGAATTCATAAATCGGAGGTGCACGATTTTCAAGTTGATTTGGCAGTAACGATGGCAAATGCAATGCTAGCATTAATTTCGAGAGGACTTAAATATAAAATCAGGGATGTAATGCTGAGGCTCTTTAAGGAACTGGTCAGGCCGCATTTGGAGTACTGTAAGCAATGTTGGACCCTATATCTGAGGAAGGATGTGTTGGCTCTGGAGAGGGCCCAGAGGAGGTTTACGAGATTTATCCCAGGATTAAGTGGGTTAAACATATGATGAGCGTTTGACGGCACTGGGCCTGTACTCGCTGGAGTTTAGAAGGATGAGGGGGAACCTCATTGAAACTTACCAAATAGTGAAAGGCCTGGATAGAGTGGATGTGGAGAGGATGTTTACACTAGTGGGAGAGTCTAGCACCAGAGGGCATAGCCTCAGAATAACAGGGCGTAGCTTTAGAAAGGAGATGAGGAGGAATTTGTTTAGTCAGAGTGGGCAGAGCCACAGTTCAGTGGGGAGAAGAAGCAGGCAGGGTGATGGGTCAGAATAACAGGAGCTCACCACATTAGAAAGGGATGAGAGGATTTTTTATTTAGTCATGGTGTGGTGAATCTGTGGAATTCATTGCCACAGGCGGCTGTGGAGGCCAAGTTAGAGGATATGTTGAAGCCACAGTTCAGTGGGGAGAGGAGCAGGCAGGGTGGATGGGTCTACCAGGGCAGTCCTGTTGTGGATCTTGGGGAGAAGATAGAAGGTGGTAGTTTGGCCTAACTCTGCCTCAGCAGCTGAAGCACATTCTTTGCAGTCTCTTTGTGCCCTATTCATGGTTTGTATTCTCACCACATATTTGAACAATATTTGTGAGTTTGGAATGCTGTGCATACAAAGTTGCCAGCCATACAAATCCGAACAGCCCTCAGGATTGGGAGGCAAATATTTTTTTAACCTTTCTCAAGTTACAGACTAAGTAAACCAGTCTGATGAGCACAATCTGATTAGAAAGGGTTTAGGGCGATAGTGGCCAAACGCAGGTAAACGATACTAGCGTGGGAAGACATTTTGGGCAGCATGGATGAGTTGGGCCGAAGGGACTGTTTCCATACTGTTCATTTCTATGATTTTAGACTCTAGACTTTAGCGATACAGTGTGGAAACAGGCCCTTCGGCCCACCGAGTCCACGCCGACCAGCGATCACCCCGCACACTAGTATTATCCTACACAATTTACAATTTTACCGAAGCCAATTACCTTACAAACCTGTACGTCTTTGGAGTGTGGGAGGAAACCAGAGATCCTGGAGAAAACAGGGAGAACGTACAAACTCCATACGTAGCTTACCTCCCTAATCTAGTTCACTAACACTGACTCAAGCGCTGGACCAACTAATATTTACTTTTAGAACAAACACAAATTCCACTATACGATACCTAAACCATCGCGGGTTCGATCCTTGTCTCTGCCTGGCCAAGCCCTTCAGCCTCGTGCAAGCAGGCACTGCCCAAAAGGTCACGCAGTCCCAAGTGCCCTTCCAGAAGATCGACATCGATCTAAAATGGGGCTACCTTTTATAAGTCCATGAACCTTGAGGGGCCGAACTACATAGGGGTGGTCCCCTTACAATCCAATCATACATATCAATTACATCAATACATTATTGACAGTTCCCTAACCCAATTACGGAGAGTCTTAAACAATGTTTCGTACAGAAGCTTCTGGAAGGAAGCTAGTCAACTGAATAATGCAACATTTGCCCTGGAACACAAAACAATTTTGCCCGGCCTTAACACTTCGGCCAATCAACAAACAGCAGGGTAACTGTCTTGCAACATTATTTACATTATTTATAATTCCTTTTTCAGCAATCCAATCAAACACATGCATTTACAATACATTGGAGTTCCTCTGCAAGATTCACCTACATACTAACAATTACAAAGATACTTAGACCTTCCTTATCTGAGGTGCTGATCTAGGACCATGACTTCCCGGCACCAGCTAGCAGCCTGTGTCTTCTTATACAGAATTGACCAAATGGCCTGGCGAATGCATGAATCCTCTGCTTTATTTTGGCTCTATTCTGGTTCTATTTTGGCTCTATTTGATTTAATTACCAACATCACCTGTAGTCAGGATTGAACCCATGTCTCTATGAGACAGCAACTCTACCGCTGCACCACTGTGCCGCCCGCAATTGAAAAATAGTCTTTTGTTAAATTAAGCAGTAAATGTTCTCATGTGCGTGAAATATTGTTCAAAGTCCTGAGAGGTTTGAATGTTGTGAGGAATGAAAGCAATGCTGGTTCAATAGTGCATGTCTTCACGAAGCTGGAGATAAAATGTATTGATAATTCAATGTGTCTGACCTGTAATATTCCTTCCAAAAGCTTCAAAACACTCCGTAGTCACTGACGTGCTTGGAGATTTCACCAAGTGAAAAGGTCACACGATTGAAGTTGGATTATTAAATGGTTTATTTTCTAGGTAGTGATCATGGAAGTTCAGGGTCTGAAGTCCTTAGCACCAAATCGCATTGTGTATTGTACAATGGAAGTGGAGGGAGGGGAGAAACTACAAACGGACCAGGCTGAAGCCTCTAAACCAACGTAAGTAGATTTGTAATTTTTCAATCCAAGCTGCATTGTTGGGATTTTTATCAATCTTTTCGTCGTGGAGTGATACAGCGTGGAAACAGGCCCTCTGCTCAACTTGCCCACACATGCCATCCATGTCCCATCTACAATAGTCCCACCTGCCTGCATTTGGGAGGTGGGACAGGACACCTGTCTAATTGTTTCTTAAACGTTGCGACAGTCCCTGCCTCAACGACATCATCTCGTTCCAAACAACCCACCACCCTTTGTGTGGAAAAGTTAAGAAACATTGTTGTTTAGGGCCAGTTTCTACACTGTACGACTCCATGAGTCTTGTTGTTTAACAATCAAGAAATCATGCACCGGGATTTAACCTGCATTGCTGTACTGCTTAATGTTCATTGAAGTTGTAGCCTTCTGTGTGTCACTCCAAGAATCGTATCAGTTGGGCCAAAGTGGCGGTTTCCATTCCACGACTCGATAACATGGTTCAAAGGTGTTTTATTATCACGTGTGTCCAAGTACAGTGAAATGATTTTCTTACATGCAGTTCATCGACTGTACATCCTACTATACACTAGGCACAATCGTACTCAGTATAAGAACGTTAGATAGTAGACAACAGCACACAAGAGTCGCCACGTTTTAGGTTAAAGTCCAATTTACTTTTAAATGTTAGAGTCTTAACTTGCCCATAAATGCTTGTTGTCCTGCAGAGGCACATGGTATGCAAGATATGTCCACTTCCTTCGAGATCCCCCTCTGAAATCCTTTGCTTGAACTGCCAGTATTGCATCTCTCCATTAAGGGATGCAAGCTGATTCATATGTTCATACGTTATAGGAACAGAATTAGGCCATTCGGCCTTTCGAGTCTATTCTGCCATTCAATCATGGCTGATCTATCTTTCCCTCTCAAACCCATTCTCCTGCCTTCACCCCATAACCCTTGACATCCAAACTAATCAAGAATCTATCAATCTCCACTTAAAAAATATCGACTGACTTGCCCTCCACAGCCGTATGTGGCAATGAATTCCACCGATTCACCACCCTCTGACTGAAGAAATTCCTCCTCATCTCCTTTCTAAAGGAACGTCCGTTTATTCTGAGGCTATGACCTCAGGGCCTAGACTCTCCCACTAGTGGAAACATCCTGTCCACATCCATTCTATATCCAAGCCTTTCGCTATTCGGTAAGTTTCAATGAGGTCCCTCCTCTTTCTTCTAAACTCCAGCGAGTACAGGCCCAGTGCTGGCAAATGCTCATCATATGTTAACCCAATCATTCTTGTTCCGTTCTGTGTTCTATCAAGAACCTTGAGTCCCTCAGAAATGCTCCTCGAAACTAGATGGTACTCGAGTCTCTCTTGAGTGAGATATGAACATTAAATCTTTGGATCTTTGATTGAGCCAGCACCAACGTCTGTTCGAGACTTTAAGCAGAATCATGTGCTGGGCCCAGATGTGATGCAGATGTTACCTGAGATTTGGGAAAATATGACTAAGCCAACACCTGCCTTTAATTTCCACTGAACAGAGTTACAGGTGGAACTGGGAAACATTTCATTGATGTTGTATTAATAGATTCATATGTACGTTTTTGATTTTGTGAATTAAGGCGAGATATTTCACCACCTTATCAGGCGGTCCTAATGGCTCAATTAAAATAATTAAAACTCTTGTAATAATTATCTGACACGTATATAACTGGAATATCTTGCTGCTCTTTATCGAGCAGCTACTAAGTGAGACAGTGTAAATATGTGATGACATTTTGGTAATTGCTTTAAAAAGTACTTTTATACTTTATCAGCAGTTTTGCTCGGCAAAGGAAAGAATTGGAGTGATCAAGACGGAAGTTTTAGCTTTAGCACAATCTCTTTCATTTAACCTTTTTCGATTCATCAACTCATATAGCACGGAAACAGGCCCTTCGACCCAGCATGCCCATACTGACCATGATGCTCCATCTAAGTTAGTCCCATTTGCCTGCATTTAGATACATAGAAACATAGAAAATAGGTGCAGGAGTAGGCCATTCGGCCCTTCGAGCCTGCACCGCCATTCAATATGATCATGGCTGATCATCCAACTCAGTATCCCGTACCTGCCTTCTCTCCATACCCCCTGATCCCTTTAGCCACAAGGGCCACATCTAACTCCCTCTTAAATATAGCCAATGAAACTGGGCCTCAACTACCCTCTGTGGCAGAGAATTCCAGAGATTCACCAATCTCTGTGTGAAAAATGTTTTTCTCATCTCGGTCTTAAAGGATTTCCCCCTTATCCTTAAGCTGTGACCCCTTGTCCTATATCTCTCTAAATCGTTCCCATCCCTGTACATGTCCAAGTGTCTTATAAATGCTGCTATAAGATCTGCCTCAAGATTGTGAGCGGAAATGATTGTGGCAGTTGCAAAAGCAAAGATACAGAGTGCATTATAGATCCAAATGGCATCACTGATTACCATAAAATGCCTGGCATATTCTATGATTCTTGTAACTGGTCATTGTAAATCAGGTTTCACTGTACCTTAATTGGTACACGTGACAATAAAATACCCTTTGAACTGTCACTTTGAACTGACATAGAGTGATACAGCATGGAAACAGGCCCTTCAGCCCAACTTGCCCACACCGGCCAACATGTCCCTGCTACACTAGTCCCACGTGCCAACATTTGGCCCATATCCCTCCAAACCTGTCCTATCCATGTACCTGTCTAACTGTTTCTTAAATGTTGGGATAGTCCCTGCCTCAACTACACCTTTGGCAGCTTGTTCCATACCCCCACCACCCTTTGTGTGGAAAAAGTTACCCCTCAGATTCCTATTAAATCTTGACCCCTTCACCTTAAACCTATGTCCTCTGGACCTCGATTCGCCTACCCTATTCCTCTCGTGATCTTACACACCACTTTAAGATCACCCCTCATCCTCTTGTGCTCCAAGGAATAGAGTCCCAGCCTACTCTACCTTTTGCTCAGACCCTCTAGTCCTGGCAACATCCTCGTAAATCTTCTCTGGACCATTTCCAGCTTGGCAACATCTTTCCCATAAGTTAACCTTGTGACAACCTGCACAGCTGCATCATTCTCAGATATTAAAATAACGTTTTCTTGCTCCCGCAACCAAATCTATATATTTTGCATGTGAGTTTTCCCAAGTACGTTGTAGGTCAAAACAGGTGAATTAGATGAGGTGAAGAATGGGTCAAATCACAAGAAGCTTTATTCAGTGGTAAATTGAAATGGGATAAAGAGTAGGCTAGATCAGGTCTGCTTATATTTATTAAAAATCCAGGGTTTTTACTCGCCACATATTAATGATGACTGTATCTGTAACCACTTCATACGTTGGATCAGTAGAAGAATAAGCAATGTATCAGAAATTCATCAGTGATTAATAAATGTCCTTACTTCATTGAGATCAGATTACAGACACGCACTTCACAGATTGTTAGCTTGCTTTAGAGTTAAAGGAGCAGCCTATTTGTCCTGTTCTGTTTGTTTATGCTGCCCTTATTCGCAAGACAGATAACAGTTGATGTACTGTGTGCTTTTTACACGTTCAGAAGGACAACGTGTCATGTGAATCGTTGAGAAGGCCATTCAATGCCCACAGTACTATTGCTGAACAGTTGGTTTAGTTTAGCTGTACAGTGGGAAGCAGGCCCTTCGGCCCATCGAGTCCGCGCCGACCAGCGATCCCCGCACATTAACACACACTAGGGACAATTTTACACTTGTACCAAGCCAATTGACTTACGAGCCTGTATATATTTGGAGTGTGGGAGGAAAACGAAGATCTCGGAGAAAACCCACACAGGCCACGGGGCGAACGTACAAACTCCGTACAGACAGCACCCGTAGTCGGGATCAAACCCGGGTCTCTGGCGCGGTAAGGCAGCAACTCTACCGCTGCGCCACCGTGCCGCCCTACTAACATTGCCAGATTGTTTTAATACTGAATATCAGGAAATCCTGTTTAAAAACAGGCCTGTTTTTGCATTCGTTGGATTGTCACAATATTCAAGTGTAACGTGGGCGGATTATGTTGAATTAGCAGTGTGAGCTTTCAACTGCATACAGAACAGCCCATGAGATTTCACCAGAGGTTGTTGTGATTCTTTATTGCAATTTATGTATGTGTTAAAAACAGCATTCCAATAATCACTCACTGCATAACATCCCCAAACCAAAGGATAAATACATTTTCAGTATTCAGTAAACATCAGCAAAGGATGTACCATTGGCAGTGTGGCCAGAGGCAGCAGGGTGAGTCACTTCCAGTTCTAATGGAACAAACATATTATAATGGCCAGACTTTTTTTATTTTGTACGGTCTGCCCAAAGAACAGATCAAGGCCACGATCTCAGATACAACCCACTCTTGTCCTACTTGTTCTACTTGGCATTATGACAGACGACATTCAAAATGAAAACTGAAATCATCGTAAGATATATCGGTAGCATATATCCAATTCACTACACTGTTCAAGTCTCTTTCAAAAGGGTATTAGAGAAGAAATTTGCTCTGCCAGAGATTTATGTTACGTTTGCTCTCCCAGAGAATTTATTTGTTACGTTTCTCTCCTCTACTCGTATTTCTCGTAAACACCCATTCATAGTCCCTCCACAGCCAAGACAGTTTAAAACCCTGTCCCACAGTACGAGTTCATTCCAAGAATTCTCCCGAGTTTGCCCTGATTCGAACTCGGAGATTTACGGTAATGGCCACTCGTCGGTACTCGGGGCTCTCGTGGACATTTTTCATCATGAGCCTTCCCGTACTTACCTGCTGTTAGCGGGTCTTCCCGAGTACCTGCCGATAGCGCTAAGAGACGTCCCCGAGCTCCGACGTACCCGCTACGTTCCTTCTCCGTGCTTACCACGAGTTCGATTTTTTTTAAACTCGGGAGAGCTCTTGGAATGAACTCGCACCGTGGGACAGGGCTATTACAATAATTAGTCAAGTCAATAGTTCTCTTTTGCCAGGTACACAAAAATTGCTGGAGAAACTTGCACAATGCATCATTGTGGGCTCTTTGGCCATCAGTGCCGGCTCTGATTTGTTCTGTACCTTCTCATGCCTCTAGTTACCCTCTCCTCTGACTCTCAGTATGAAGAAGGGTCTCGACCCGAAACGTCACCCATTCCTTTTCTCCACAAATGCTGCCTGACCCCGCTGAGTTACCATAGCATTTTGTGTCTATCATACTTTGCCAAGGCAGTTTAAAACACTGTCCCACAGTACGAGTTCGTTCCAAGAATTCTCCCGAGTTTGCCCTGATTCGAACTCGGAGATTTGCGGAGATGTACCTCCTTCCCGATGGCAGGAGTGAAATGAGAATGTGAAGTGCTTTGAACAGTTTCATAGAACATAGAACATTGCAACATTGTGAGTCTGTGGAATTCTCTGCCTCAGAGGGCAGTGGAGGCAGGTTCTCTAGATACTTTCAAGAGAAAGCTAAATATAGTTCTTAAAGATAGTGGAGTCAGGGGATATGGAGAGAAGGCAGGAACGGGGTACTGATTGTGGATGATCAGCCATGATCACATTGATCGGTGCTGGCCTGAAGGGCCGAATGGCCTACTCCTGCACCTATTGTCTATTGACACAGAAACAAGCCCACTCTGTCTGTGACAAACGAGATGTCACGTTAAACTAATCTTCTCTGCCTGCACATGATCCACATCCCTCCTTTCCCTGCAAACCCATATGCCTATATAAAAGCCTCAAATGCTAATATCACATCCTCCATGACCATCACCCCTGGCAGCATGTTCCAGTTACCCACCTGGGTAAAAAATAAAATGCCCACTCACATCTCCTTTAAACTTTGCCCCTCTCACCTTAAAGCTAAGCCCTCTAGTCTTTGACTTTTCCACCCTACGGAAAAAAATGTTCTGACTGTCTACCCTATCTATGCCCCTCATCATTTTGCAAACTTCTATCAGGTCTCCCCTCAACCTCAGCACACATATATAGGACATGTCTTAACTAATTCAGGTGTTTGCCTGTTTAACATCAATTAATGAATGGTGTTTACAGCAAAGAAATACCATATCAATATATTTTATATCAATCTCTTGATGTAAAATATGGAATAGAAGGCTGTGTGGAGTGGCCAAGTCAATGGATATTTTTAAGGCAGAGATGGGTAGATTCTTGTGTTTAAGAAGGAACTGCAGATGCTGGAAAATCGAAGGTACACAAAAATGCTGGAGTTTCTCCAGCATTTTTGTGTACCATGGATAGTTTCTTGATTGGTACGGGTGTCCAGGGTTATAGGGAGAAGGCAGGACAATGGGGTTGAGAAGGAAAGATAGATCCCTCTATTTAGATAGATTAAATGGAGTAGACTTGATGGGCCGAATGGCCTAGTTGTGCTCCTATCACTTATGAACATATGATAGCTCCAACTGCAATCTATAATCAATAATATGCCACCCAGAAGAGAAAATGATGTACATTTATAGAAATATCACCATCTTAAATATATATAGCATTAAAATTTTGAACAATGATCAGATAGAAAGTATGTGAAAAAGTGATCAGTGTTCTTCAGATAACACACACAACTAAACCAATGAATTCATTACTATGTGGATGCTGGATATTTTGTATTCTAATCAGTAAAGATGAATAATATCCAACCAAGATATATATATTACTGCTGGCTTTGTCACTTTAAATATAACTCTGCTGTAAAACTAGAACAGGTATAATGGGCAAGGTTGAGATTGCTGTGTGTCGTGTGAAAGTAGGTGAGATGCTGTTCCTGATAGCAGAAATGATCACCTGATTTCTATCCTCGCTCTAACTCAAGCGTTTAAATCAGGTCAATGAAATTCTTACTCGCAGCAGCATAACCAGGCCTGAAACGCATTGATAACATAATAAATACAAAATTCAATTAATTTAAACAAAACTCCAATATTAGTGTAAAAAGTCCCGAGTGTTGCAAGACAGTTCATCGTTCATTTGGTGTTCTTCGTGTTCAAGACCTTGATGGTTGTCGGGAAGAAGCTGGTCCTGAGCCTCGATTACTGCAACTCCTTTTACACTGGCATCAGCCAATCTTCCCTGTCACGCCTGCAACTGGTCCAAAACGCCGCAGCTAGACTCCTGACGGGCACCCGAAAAAAGGGACCACATCACCCCGATCCTGGCCTCTCTCCACTGGCTCCCTGTGCGGTTCCGAATAAATTTCACGATCCTTCTTTATGTCTACAAAGCCCTTTAATGGGCTTGCCCCCACTTACATCAAAAGTCTGCTTACCCACCACACCACCTCCAGGTCCCTCAGATCGGCCGACTTGGGGTTACTGAACATCCCGTGGTCTAGGCATAAGCTCGGGGGTGACCGTGCCTTTGGGGATGCAGCTCCTAGACTGTGGAACAGCATCCCTCTTCCCATCAGAACTGCCCCCTCCATCGACTCCTTTAAGTCGAGACGTAAAACTCATCTCTACTCTCAAGCCTTTCTTGACATCCTCTGAGGGAGGGCTACGTGTATGTATTTATGTATGTACTTAATCTATGAACCACTGTTGTATAACATTAGTACCTCCACGGATGTAGAGCACTTTGGTCAACGGAGTTGTTTTTTAAATGTGCTATAAAAATAAAAGTGACTTGACTTGACTTGGAGGTCACGGTTTAACTTCGTACCGATGGCAAGGGGCGACACAGTGGCACAGCGATAGAGTTGTGGGTTCGATCCTGACTACGAGTGCTCCATGTGACTGTGAGGTTTCCAAGGCTGCTCCGGTTTGCTCCCACACTCCAAAGATGTGCAAGTTTTTATGTTAATTGGCTTCTGTAAAATTGACCCTAGTGTGTGTGTAATTGCTGGTCGGCGTGGACTTGGTGGGCCAACAGGCCCGTTTCCACGTGCTATCTAAACTAAACCAACGTCTGAGAGGATTGTAAATGCTCTGGTAGTTTATCCAGGGACCTGCCTGGTTTCCATCAGTAATTCCCTGAACTGGGTGAAAGAAAGGAACGTTTGTGGCCTTCAATTCTCTGTTGTTTTTTCACTGTGGGGAAAATAATGAATGTGTTTGTCCTGGGGAACAAAGCGTGAGAAACGTGTTTGACTCGTCTGCACCTGTGATCATGTGGAGGCAGAAAGGTAGGATGTTCAGAGCAGTGGTGATCCTTATTGTGCAGAGATTGTTTTTGCTGAAGGTGCAGTGTGCGGTTCAGCTTTATCCAGAGAGGCCATCAGCACCCTGAGCTCCTGTTGTTTAATCATAATCACGCTTTCATAATCACAATCACACTTTATTAGCCAAGTATGTTTTGCAACATACGAGGAATTTGATTTGCCTTGCAGTCATACCAATATAAAACAAGACACACACAATACATTTTAACATAAACATTCACCACAGTGACTCCTTCACATTCCTCACTGTGATGGAAGGGGGAAAAAAAAGTTCAATCTCTTCCCTTCATTGTTCTCCCGCAGTCGGGGGCCTCGAGCCTTCCGTTGATCTTGGCTCCCGTAGCCGGCGATTGCAAAAAAGTTTCCACCCCCCCCACATAAAACAAACCAGAGAACATTAACACAAACTTTTAAAACACACTAAAAATAAGCAAAAAAAGACCAAAAGACAGACAGACTGTTTGGCGAGGCTGCCATCGTACGGCACCCCGGTGGTGTACCAGAATGGGAGTTTACCCTGACCTTACCTCCGCGTGATTTACATCAGATTTCTGATTACTCATCGCCATTCACATGCAAATACTACTGAACAAAAGGAGGGTCAGCTGGTTTGAGGTAGATAATACCTGCCTCATATCTTCATCTTTGTACCCAAATCACGTGCAGATATACACATTCAATCTTTCTGTTTCAAGAGTGTTTTATTGTCATATGTCCCAAAACGGAACAGTGAAATTCTTACTTCCATATATATATGTGTGTGTGTGGGTGTGTGTGTATATATATATATATAACTATATACTTTTAAAACTCTGTGTGTGTGTGTGTGTGCGTGTGTATGTGTGTGTGTGTGTGTGTGTTTGTTTGTTTGTTTGTGGGTGTATGTCAGATTAGATTTTCAGATTAGATTTTGGCCTTTGATTCTTTGGTCCGCCAAAACCACACGCAAAAACTCCGAGATATTTTCTATTTCGTTAGCGATTTCACTTTTACATTTGCATATCCACTCCTCATTAAATTTAGTCGTTTTTATGTACACATTTTTAATAAGATCCTTCCCCCCCCCACTCACTCATTTTTTTGCCTACTGCTGGCCAGCCACCATAACGGCTCTCCTCCAAAATCGGCATCATTTTTCACATTTCGCTTAGCGATTTTCGCTGCTGCCGCCCGGCTCCTCCACTTCTTTCCGATAGCAGGAGTGAAATGAGAATGGGAAGTGTCCACAATGTCTGTGCCAAACATGATGCCAAGTTAAACTAATCTCCTCTGCCTGCACGTGATCCACACCCATCCACTTCCTGCATATCCATTTAAACCAGAAACATCACCTATTCCTTCTCCAGAGATGCTGCCAGTCCCGCTGAGTTACTCCAGCTTTTTGTGTCTATCTTCGGTTTAAACCTGGACCTTACAGTTTTCAGGCTCCTGCACCTTCTTCCTGAGAGCAGGAGTGAGATGAGAGCGTGCAAAAACAAAAACAAAGCCCCAAGTGCCTGGTGCAATCTAGGCAGCTCGTGGTGCAGAGTTTAGTCGGAGTTCTTTGGTTGTTGGGAAGGAGCTATTCCTGAACCTGAACGTCACATATTCAGGCCCCTGCACCTTCCTCCCGATGGTAGGAGTGAAATGAGAACGTGGTCAGGATGGTGTTCGTCCTTGATGATACAGGCTGCCTTTTTATGGCTGTGCCTCCTGCAGATGCCTTTGATGGTGGGGAGTTCAGTACCCGTGATGAACTGGGCAGTGCCCACCAAGCGAGGCTGGATCATGTTATAATTAAACAGAGGGCACAAAATGGACACTGAGGGTAGACAATAGACAACAGGTGCAGGAGTAGGCCATTCGGCCCTTCGAGCCAGCACCGCCATTCAATGTGACCATGGCTGATCATCCACAATCAGTACCCCGTTCCTGCCTTCTCCCCATATCCCCTGTCTCCGCCATCTTTAAGAGCTCTATCTAACTCTCTCTTGAAATGTTGCTCACTTTTGTACACAACAGGACACAAAATGCTGGAGTAAATCAGCAGGTCAGGTAGCATCTCTGGGGAACAAGGGTAGGTGACATTTTAGACAATAGACAATAGGTGCAGGAGTAGGCCGTTCGGCCCTTCGAGCCAGCACCGCCATTCAATGTGATCATGGCTGATCATCCACAATCAGTACCCCGTTCCTGCCTTCTCCCCATATCCCCTGACTCAGCTATTTTTAAGAACCCTATCTAGCTCTCTCTTGAAAGCATCCAGAGAACTGGCCTCCACCGCCCTCTGAGGCAGAGAGAGAGGTCCAGAATCTGAAGAAGAGCGCATGCCCTTTTGCGCATTAACCAGCATCTGCATTTCCTTATTACTCACCCCTGTTCATTTAGGACTGGTCTGCTTTCAGACTAATTATAGACTCATCAAGAGCACCCCACTCCTTATTGGTACCTAAATCACTGACGTATTCAAAAGGGACTGAGACATGACCTAAGACAAAATGGAGTACTTGGGACAAATGGCAAAGAAATGGAAACTGAAAGGCCCTGGTGGAGAGGGTGGGGAAGAAAGGTGTAGAAATGTCGATAGAATGGGAGGAGTCTTTGGTAGAACTGCAAACATTAAAGAATAATATTTAAATAGCTCTATCTTTTGGTGTCCAAAGAGCATTCTTATTTTACAGCCATAAGGAACACCTTCTAATGTTGTGGTTAAACAGGTACCCGAGGCACGATAGCATATACCTACCTTGTCTCGGAGAGAATGGAGTAGGCTCACAGTGCTGGCTATAATTTGGATGGGGTTATAGAATCTTACAATGTGGTAACAGGCCCTTCAGCTGAAATTGCCCTCATCAGCCAGCATGTCCCATCTACACGTCCCACCACCACCATCCCTCTAAACCTGTCCTATCCATGTACCTGTCTAAATGTTTCCTAAACTTTGCAATAGTCCCTGCCTCAACTTCCTCCTCAGGCAGTGCATTCCACCCTTTGTGTGGAAAAGGCTATCTATCAGGATCCTATTAAATCTTTCCCCCCCTCACTTTAAACCCCGGGCTCTGGTTCTCGATTCCCCTACTGGGCTAGAGACTCTGTGGTCTACCCAAACTATTCCTCTCATGATTTTGTACACCTCTATAAGATCACTCCTCATCCTCCTGCGCTCCAAGGAATAGAGTCCTAGCCTGCTCAACCTCTCCCTATAGCTCAGACCCTCGAGTCCTGGCAACATTGTTGAAAATCTTCTCTGCACCCTTTCCAGTTTGAATTCTCCAAGTAAAGTCAGTTTTGATTAGATTTCCAGCTTAGATGCATTAAGTGAATTGAGAGGGACATAGTGTCAAGGAGATGTGTGGGGCAGGTTTTTTACCCAGCTTGGAGCGCAGTGCCAGGGGTGGTGGTTGAAGTAGATTTAGTGGTGTTTAAAGGGCCTGTCTCACTTGGGCATAATTTGCGTGTCGCGCAGATGGCGGGCAAAGATTTTGTACGTCCCAAAACCCGCGCACGACCGCGCGTCACTGCCTACATCATCACGCACATGCGCTCGTCGTGGCACGCAAATTACACCCAAGTGGGACAGGTCCCTTAAGAAACTTTTGGATGGTCACATGGATATCTAGGGGTCGGAGAAATATGGATTATGACTGGGTAGCTAAGTGATGGTCTTGGCACCATGTTCAGCACAAACATTATGGGCCGAAGGGCCTGTCCTTGTCACTGTACTGTTCTATGTTCCATGTTTTATGTAAGTAAAGCAAGTTGTGCAGTTGCTTTGTGTACCTTCCTAGTTAATGTGTAGTGGGAACATCTTGTGAAATACTTTAACAATCTCTTTAGTACACAAAGGTTGCACAACCTTCCCTGTTGCATTCAGCACTGTCTGTGTGCCCTCCTCTGCCAGAGTAAATATTGGGCAACAGCTTGGCCAAACACTTGTGCTCGCTCCGCCAGGGCCTGCTCGGTCTACTGCTTGCTAATCATTTTAACTTCCCCCTTCTCACTTCCATATGTGAGGAAGGAAAGATGCGCTGGCTCGGGAGAGGGTCCAGAGGAGGCTTACAAGAATGATCCCGGGAATAAGTGGGTTAACATATGACGAGCATTTTGTCCGCACTGGGCCTGTACTCGCTGGAGTTTAGAAGAATGAGGGGGGACCTCATTGAAACTGACCGAACTGTGAAAGTCTTGGATAGAGTGGATGTGGAGAGGCTCATGTTTCCACTGGTGGGAGAGTACAGGACCAGAGGTGGAATTCATTGCCACAGAGGGCTGTGGAGGCAGCGCTGTAATGCTCTATGACTCTGTGACTAGTGTAAACGGGACATATACAGTGGGCCAGTGTGGGCAAGTTGGGCTGAAGGGCCTGTTTCCACTCTATGACTCTACATTGATGATCTTGTTCACCTTCCCAAGCGCATGAGTCCCTGAAAGTCGCCTTAATTTCCAGTGGGAACCTCGCCATGAGCATAACATGGAAGCTCCTGCTTATCTGACAGTGCCAATTCTGAGCAAGTGCTAATTGCATCTTACACATAGCATAGGTACTGACACCTCTGCTGTCAACATGTGATAGCAATCTGCAAATCAGCGTCATCCGTTCCAAACTCGTTAATTGTTTTGCACTTCCCTGACGAGAGCACGTTGTGATTCATTAGATTAGCTTTAAGTTTGTTTGTTTTTGCTACATCGCCCCAGTAACTATCACCAGCAATGGGCTGCTCAACAAAAGTACCACTCATATCATTTAGAAACAGACTGAATGATTCTCATGTAGAAATAAGGAACTGCTGATGCTGGCTCACAAATGAAGGCACTAAAGGGTGGAGTAACTCAGCGGGTCAGGCAACTTCTCTGGAGTTCAGGGAAAGGCGACGTTTCGGGCGGGTCTCATCTTGAGACTTATCCTGGGTCCCAACCCGAAACATCACCTATTCATATTCTCCTGAGATGTTGCCTGACCCGCTGAGCTACTCCACCTTTTTGTGCCTTCATTTGTGAACCAGCATCAGCAGTTCCTTACCTACGGCAACCGAAGTCAACTTACGTCCCACCCGCGACCAACATACGACCCTGTGGGTGACAACAGCAGGCGTCGCGGCACTAATTGCACTGCGTCGGGGCGGTGATGAAATGCGTGAGTCTCACGCTCACGGCGTGAGAGTTGGCAGCGCTGATATCGATTGTGGTTTGGGAGCTGCTCATAGAACAGCACAGGAACGGCCCGCAATGTCTATTGTGATCAAAACTGATCTTCTCTGCCTATCCATGTGCCTATCCAAGAGCCCTGTGGACGAGGCCTTGATTTTGTTTAAATATTAATAATTATCTTAAATTCCTTGCCTTTCTTCTCTCAACCCAAAACATCAGTGTTCATGTTCCCAAGAGATGCTGCCTGACCCACTGAGTTACTCCAGCACTTTGTTTATGACAACCTATATGGTGCTTGTGTGCAGAGTGCAATGGGTAAAGTTATGCCCCTATCCCACTTAGGAAACCTGAACGGAAACCTCTGGAGATTTTGCTCCCCACCCAAGGTTTCCGTGCGGTTCCCAGAGGTTCCCGGAGGTTTTTGTCAGTCTCCCTACCAGCTTCCACTAACTGCAACCTCCGGCAACCACCTGCAACCTCCGGGAACCGCACGGAAACCTTGGGTAGGGCACTTAGGAAACCTGAACGGAAAGACATTCAGCGTGTTAGGTTGAAGATAGATACAAGATGCTGGAGTAACTCAGCAGGACAGGCAGCATCTCTGGAGAGAAGGAATTGGTGACATTTCAGGTCGAGACCCTTCTTCATACCCGGTTTTTAGTTCAATGCAAAGGCTGTTGTCCCCCACTACTGCATCTGTAGGTGCACAAGAATTTCTAGGCATCGTCCAAAGGAAACAGGCTACACCTACTGAAAGATCTGTCTTAAATGAGATTGAAAGCTTACATACATTTTATGAACTACAAAATGAGAAAATGTTTTAACTGGAAACCTTACTGCCACCTAGAGGACATCAGCATAACGACAGGACCCAGAGTGGAACTTGAGTACATCATTAGATCATAGAACAGTTCCTCACAGGAACAGGCCCTTCGGCCCAAAGAGTCCGTGCCGATCAAGATGCCAAATTAAACGTATCTCTGCCTGCACGTGATCAGGACGTTCATATGAAGAAAGACTGGATAGACTCGGCTTGTACTCGCTAGATTTTAGAAGATTGAGGGGGGATCTTATAGAAACTTACAAAACTCTTGAGGGGTTGGACAGGCTAGATGCAGGAAGATTGTTCCCGATGTTGGGGAAGTCCAGAACAAGGGGTCACAGTTTAAGGATAAGGGGGAAATCTTTTAGGACTGAGATGAGAAAAACATTTTTCACACAGAGAGTGGTGAATCTGTGGAATTCTCTGCCACAGAAGGTAGTTGAGGCCACAATTCATTGGCTATATTTAAGAGGGAGTTAGATGTGGCCCTTGTGGCTAAAGGGACCAGGGGGTATGGAGAGAAGGCAAGGTACAGGATACTGAGTTGGATGATCAGCCATGATCATATTGAATGGCGGTGCAGGCTCGAAGGGCTGAATGGCCTACTCCTGCACCTATTTTCTATGTTTCTATGTCTATGTTTCTATCCATATCCCTCCATTCCCTGCATATCCATGCGCCCATCCAAAATCCTTTTTGAAATACCGCTATCGTGTATATAACCGGGGATCATGACAGAGGCCTCCTCATGGCGATCCATGGAAGCGATGACACGTCGTACTCTGTGACACGTCGGGCGACAATTCTGTCAACATGTTGGACGACGACAGACGTGCGAACGATGTCACTACCCCTGCCATTGAGTTCCAGGCACCCACCCCACTCTGTGTATAAAAAAAGCTTGCCCCTCACCATCTCCTTTAACCTTTGCCCCTCTCAACTTAAATCTTCGCTTTTTAGTTTTCCAATAGTCAATCAATAGTCAATAGTCAATTTAATTGTCATTTGGACCCCTTGAGGTCCAAACAAAATGCCGTTTCTGCAGCCATACATTACAAACAAATAGACCCCAGACACAACATAATTTACATTGCTGTGATGGAAGGCCAAAAAAAATAAATAATAAAAAACCTTAAAAAAAAATGCATGTCCGCATGTCCATCCTGGGGAAAAAAGTTCTGACTATGATTTGGTCACTAGGCAGTAAGATATGAAATAGATGAGTATCTATTGTGGGTGTCAGTTGTTACAAGTATGGCTCTAAGCTGTTTTAGATGAACTTTAGAAGGCCTTGGTCAAACAGGTTGTACATCAGCTTCACCGTTGCGGACATTGCCCATCTGCTCCATGCTTAGATGACCACTTTGGTTCTGAGGGACCTTATTCTCTCTCTGGTTATCCTCTTTCCCTGAATATATAAAATCTGTATGGCCCATTTGACCTGTGTTGTCAGCCCAATTGTCAGCTATTTTTGCAAACGTAAAATCATCAGACCTCTCGTCCTCTGAATTTGACAATAGACAATAGACAAAAGGTGCAGGAGTAGGCCATTCGGCCCTCCGAGCCAGCACCGCCATTCACTGTGGTCATGGCTGATCATCCACAATCAGTACCCCGTTCCTGTCTTCTCCCCATATCCCTTGACTCCGCTATCTTTAAGCTCAAGCTAATGTTATAATTTGTTTACGTAACAACCCTTTGCCTTTACTGGCTTACAATCCACTGGCACGGATGCTGTAACTCTGTCTCTCAAATCCAAATCCATTCATTTCATTTTTTTCTGTAATCACTCTCGCAAGAATGTTTAATTATCATATGTACCAAGCAGAGGTCAATGAAATCCTTAAGGGCCTGTCCCACATACCGATTTTTTTGCCGATTGACGTATCAGGTCAACGAAAAATTCATGGCGTGATGCGGCGGTGACAGGGCGTGATGACGTAATGACGCGCGGTGTATTTTCAAGTGTCGCAATAATTTTTTTGTCGCCGCTGGATTTTGAAATGTTCAAAATATTTTGGCGACCCTGATATGACAACAGCAAACACTGAAAAAAATCACCCATGTGGGACAGGCCCTGTCCTTGCAGCAGCGTAACAGGCCTGTAACCGCCATACACACAGGTATTATGTAATGAACAAAAAATCAATAAATTAATCATCCCAACACTATAGCAAAAAAATATCCTGTTTCCTCAGCAACAAAAGACCGTTCATCTTTCAGCTTTGAGTTGTGCAGTGTTTAAGGGCCTTGGGGGAAGAAGCCAATATGAAGAAGGGTCTCGACCCGAAAGGTCACCCATTCCTTCTCTCCAGAGATGCTGCCTGTCCCGCTGAGTTACTCCAGCATTTTGTGTCTATCTTCTGTGTAAACCTGCATCTGCAGTTCCTTCCACCGAAGATATTCACAAAATGCTGGAGTAACTCAGCGGGTCAGACAGCATCTCTGGATAGAAAAGGAATAGATGACGTTTTGGGTCTGAACCCTTCTTCAGAGCCTTCTTTGTGTTCTACGCAAGATTCCAACATCTGCAGTTCCTTGTGTCTACATATATAGCTTGCTGAAGCAATCAACCTCTTCTCTGATGGTAAGAACATTGATTATTCATAAGTGAATAATACCAGTGATGGGTTCCTCTTAAATGCTTTCTAAATTGCAGATTATAATGAATATTTATTTTCAACTCAGCATTAAGATTATTTGCATATTAGTCTGCATTTATATGACATCAGAAATAGATCTTCAAAAGAACTAAGATAGCTTATAATACTGACTCTTATAAACAAATATAGCTGATAATAAAAAAAGGAAGAAAGATTCCTAGGGGTGTAAGGGGCGACCGTGGCAGACAAGGGACGTCAGGGATAGTATAAAAATAAAAGGGGAGAAGTACAATGTAGCAAAGGTGAGCAGGAAGCAAGATGATTGGGTAATGTTTAAAGAGCAACAGAAGATAACCAAAAAGGCAATACGGGGAGAAATGATGAGGTACGAAGGTAAGCTAGCCAAGAATATAAAGTAGGATAGTAACAGCTTCTTTAGTATGTGAAGAGGAAAAAATTAGTTAAGGCCAAAGTTGGACCCTTGAAGACTGAAAAAGGTGAATTTATTATGGGGAACAAGGAAATGGCAGAGGAGTTGAACAGGTACTTTGGATCCGTCTTCACTAAGGAGGACACAAACAATCTTCCTGATGTACTAGTGGCCAGAGGATCTGGGGTGACGGAAGAACTGAAAGAAATCCACATTAGGCAGGAAATGGTGTTGGGTAGACTGATGGGACTGAAGGCTGATAAATCCCCAGGGCCAGATGATCTGCATCCCAGGGTACTTAAGGAAGTGGCTCTCAAAATTGTGGATGCATTGGTGATAATTTTCCAATCTTCTATAGATTCAGGATCAGTTCCTGTGGATTGGAGGGTAGCTAATGTTATCCTACTTTTTAAGAAACGCGGGAGAGAGAAAACAGGGAATGATAGATCAAGCCTGACATCGATGGTGGGTCAGATGCTGGAGTCAATTATAAAAGATGAGATAGCGGAACACATTTGGATAGCAGTAACAGGATCAGTCCGAGTCAGCATGGATTTACGAAGGGGAAATCATGCTTGACTAATCTTATAACCATATAACCATATAACAATTACAGCACGGAAACAGGCCATCTCGGCCCTACAAGTCCGTGCCAACACAACTTTTTTTCCCTTAGTCCCACCTGCCTGCACTCATACCATAACCCTCCATTCCCTTCTCATCCATATGCCTTTCCAATTTATTTTTAAATGATACCAATGAACCTGCCTCCACCACTTCCACTGGAAGCTCATTCCACACCGCTACCACTCTCTGAGTAAAGAAGTTCCCCCTCATGTTACCCCCCTAATCTTCTGGAATTTTTTGAGGATGTAGCTAGGAAAATGGACAAGGGAGAGCCAGTGGATGTAGTGCACCTGGACTTTCAGAAAGCATTTGATAAGGTCCCACATAGGAGATTAGTGGCTGTTTTTAAAAGTGACTGAATTAACTGAAAATTCCAGTGGATTTGAACTCTTTCAAATGCAGGTTTTGGCTGACAAACCTGATGATCTGATGAAAGAATGACAAAGGATACTACAGTGAGTGAGGTTGATTTTGTGTACATGAAGTCGAAAAAGGTCACATGTGCTCGTGTTACTCAGTGGGTCGGGCAGCATCCCTGGAGGACATATATTGGTGATGTTTGGGTTCGGGACGTCTTCAGTGAATAAATTCATAAGCTCTGGGAGCAGAATAAGGACATTCGGCCCATCAAGTCTACTCTGCCATTCAATCATATCTTTTCCTCTCAAGCCCATTCTCCTGCCTTCGCTCTGACACCAGTACTAATCAAGAATCTGTTCATCTCCGCCTTAAAAATAACCTGTGGGCGGTTGGGTGGTCTTCATGGGGGGTGGTCTTGGAGGGGAGGATGCTCCTCGAACTGCGGAGCATCCTGGACAATACAGCTCACCCCCTCCGTGATGCACTGGTCAACCTGAGGAGCTCCTTCAGCAACAGGCTGGTTCCACCAAGATGCAGCACAGAACGCCACAGGAGATCCTTCTTCCCTGTGGCTATCAAACTGTACAACTCCTCCCCCTTCTGTCATGGGATAGACTGACTTCCCTTCCCCCCTCCTCCCCCTCCCCCATCTTTGCACATTCCCCATCCTAGATTTTCCCCTCGTCATTTTAATTTCACATTTCACATATCTTTTTGTGTTTTATTATTGTTTGCAGACCAATTTCCCTCCTGGGATGATGAATAAAGTCTACCGTATCGTATATCCATTGAATTGGCCTCCACTGCCTTCTGTGGCGAGGAAAAGGGGTGGAAAAAAAACTATTTTTGTTATGTCAACGTTGGACTATACAGCTTTACAACTGACAAAGCCTGATTGACGGACGAGTGAACATCAGAGAATTATCTGGCCATTGCCTAAAATGTGGAAAAACAAATGCAAAAATGAAAACTTGGGCCTAAAATTCTGGGAGATAATATGGCTGAATGGATAGATGTGGCTCGTTTTCTGGTGACTGGGGCATGTATAGTGTGGGTGCGGGTATCGATAAAACTAAATGTAAGGGAAATGCAGGTTTCTAAAACGTTGACAGTGAATGCATCATTGAAGGTCTTGTTGAGGTTTAAGAACAAGCTAGATATGTGCACGAGTGGTATTGAAAGGATACAGTATAAGGGGATTAGCAAAGGGGATTTAGCACAATGACTAATGCAAGGGGATAAATATCAACGCAGGCTGGGAGAGATGAATAACCTATTTCCATGTTGTAATTGCAATGTAGTGTAGTGTGTTCCAGGGACAATACAGATTGTTCATGTGGCAAGGTTTCTGAGCTTTGCCACTTCCCGCATGGTTTAGAGATACAGCAGGGAAACAGGCCCTTCGGCACCAGCCAGCGATATCCTACAGTGACACTATCCTACACACACACTCTAGGAACAATTTACAATGATACCAAGCCAATTAGCTTACAAACCCTGTACGTCTTTGGAGTGTGGTGTGTAAATCGGAGCGCCAGGAGAAAACCCACGCGGTCACGGGGAGAGCGTGCAAACTCCGTACAGACAGCACCGGTAGTCAGGATAGAGCCCAGATGGTGCCGCAAGGCAGCAGCCTTACCGCTGCACCACCATGCCGCCCCTATTTGATACCACTCACCTGACGCTAGGCCTTTCAAAAGCATACCTGGATGGGTTTAATGAGTAGCAGTTTGCAGAGGAAGTCTTGGGGCTGCTGCTGTGGTATAAGGCAGTGAGCTGTGCAATCACCGGCTAATTTGTGTGTTTAGAAATAGGGGTGCTGTTGAGAAAAACTCTGAATCAATCAAGCAGATGATGTCTAGAAACCCATGTCATGCATGGTGGACATTGACAATGACGGCATGTTAATGAATACCTGAAAGGAACTCATATTTCAATCCAGTCTTCACTTTGTAGTTTTCCGTAAATAGGCCAGACATCTTTGTAAATGCCTTCAGAATGAGTGTATGACCTAGATAAGATTCAGGCTAAATTTAGCGACTACACAGATTATACATCATGTGCCCACATGCCGCCTTTCTCTGTGAATGCAAATTCAATTTTTTTTTTTGTAGGAATAGCTTCTTGCTCCTGTGCTGGCTGTTGCTAAGGCAACTAATGACATCACTCCACTTCCTATTCAACCTGGGATCAAAGACTCTTCAGTGGCAAAAATGCTTATTTTTAACCAGATATTTTAGTGTTAGACATACCTGGCTGTTTTCAAAGTCGCCATGTGAGATTTCCTGAGATCTCCGAAGGTTTGACTGTGAGAATTTTGTTTTTAATGCTGTTAAATTGCAATCCTTCTAATTCTAACTCAGACATGCAATGGTGGCATATGGTCCAGTCCTCTTCAGCCAAGAAATGTAATTCTATATAAAGCTAACACCACCAGATACATTGTACATGGGGTACATAACTTCATTATTTTTGCTCCCTCCTTTTCGCGACTTGTATGTTCTGCTGACAATCACAGTTCATGTATTGCATTTTGACAGGGATTTGACACATTGTCTTCCTTTTAAAGATCAACGTTTTGTGTAAACACTGTTTCAAGATCGAAATTGGGCGCATTCTCACTGTACTTTAGTCCAAGAAAGGCAGATGGTGTCACTAATGCAGCTCCATAAACCCAGCCTATAACTGCAGCAAGGAACATCACATGACACTATCTCTAGTTGCGTCAAGTCTTGAGTGAAGAGCAATTATTTTTTTTAACCATAAATTCGTCTGATTCAGTTTAGAGATACAGCAGTGAAACAGGCCCTTCGGCTACCCCGAGTCCATGCCCATTCATACAAAAGAGGTCCCGACCCTAAACATCATCTATCCATGAGGAATTCTATTCTGTGGGACTCTCTGCCACAGAAGGTAGTTGAGGCCAGTGCATTGGCTATATTTAAGGGGGAGTTAGATGTGGCACTTGTGGCTAAAGGGATCAGGGGGAGAAGGCAGGGATGGGATACTGAGTTGGATGATCAGCCATGATCATATTGAATGGCGGTGCAGGCTCGAAGGGCCGAATGGCCTACTCCTGCACCTATTTTCTATGTTTCTATGTCTTTGGAGTGTGGGAGGAAACCGAAGATCTCGGAGAAACCCCCGCAGGTCACAGGGAGAACGTACAAACTCCGTACAGACAGCACCCGTAGTCGGGATCGAACCTGGGTCTCCGGTGCTGCAAGCACTGTAAGGCTGCAACTCTACCTCTGCGCCACCGTGCCGCACAAGCTGTACCATTCTCTGCCACAGAGGGGAGTTGAGGCCAGTTCATTGACTATAAGAGGGAGTTAGATGTGGCCCTTGTGGGTAAAGGGATCAGGGGTTATGGAGAGAAGACAGGTACAGGATACTGAGTTGCCCTGGTGTTGAATTTACCAACGCCGGCTTCAGTCACTATAAGGTTACCAAAAATCTGGGGGTATCTATTAATTCTGATGAAGAAGTTGTAATTTCATTAAGTATCAATATCTGCATTGACTGATAATGGCCAGTAAGTCTTAAAAATAATCAGTTCAAATCTTAGCACTGTACCGACAACAATTTTTTTGTTGGCTGAAGTGTGATCACAGGACTGAAAGACAAGGGAACAACTATAACAAGAATGATGTCATGTTGAACAAGATTAGTTTTCATTTCACAGATATGTGTATTAGTTTCCCGGCTGAGTCTTTTAATGATGAAACGATTAATTCTTTCACAAAATAAGGAGCTGTCAGAATATATATTTGTCAGGAATAAAGCAGGAGGTTGTAAACACAGCTCCAAATAGAAATGATTAGATCGCGTCAGGATTGTCTGTCTCCTAAGCCCCTATAAATATTCCCAAAACTCCAGAAATTAGTCTTTAGAGATACAGCGCGGAAACAGGCCCATCGGCCCACCGAGTCCACGCTGACTAGTGATCATCATGTACATTGGCACTATCCTACACATTGGGGACAATGTACAATTTTACCGTAGAACTATACCAGGTCTCCAGTTATATTTGTGTAGTCATTAGAATATTATACCTGGTCTGGTCCTCAGCATTTGACTTCCTGCCTTTCTTTATTTGATCTCACGTCATTTATATTTGAAGTCAAGTTTCAAGTGGTGGCTAGGTGGTGCAGGGCCAGAGACCCGGGCTCGATCCTGACTACAGGCGCTGTCTGTACGAAGTGTGCACGTTCGCCCCGTGACTGCGTGGGTTTTTCTCGCGTGCTCTGGTTTCCTCATCGTGCCAAAGTCGTACCGGTTTGTAGATTAATTGGCTTCTGTAAATTGTAAATTGTCCCTAGTGTGCAGGATGGTGCTAGCGTATGGGGTGATCGCTGGTTGGCACGGATTCAGTGGGCCGAAGGGCCTGTTTCCACGCTGTATCTCTAAAGCACTAAAGCCGAGTACTTAGTTTAGTTTAATTTAGAGTGACAGCATGGAAACAGGCCCTTCGGCCCATCGAGTCAGTGCCGAGCAGCGACCCCCAGCACGGTAACACTATCCTACACAGTGTGTAAGAAAGAACTGCAGATGCTGGTTAAAATCATCAGTGTCTACATTTCATTTGTGTCTACTATCCTACACAGACTAAAGACCATCTACAGTACATTTATACAAAGCCAATTAACCTACAAACCTGTACGTCTTCGGAGTGTGGAAGGAAACTGAAGATCTCTAAGAAAGCCCACCCGTTCGCGGGGAGAACGTACAAACTCCGTACAGGCAGAGGCCGTAGTCAGATTGAACCCGGGTCTATGGTAATGTAAGCGCTGTAAAGCCCCGTCCCACTTTCACGACCTGGTTGGTGACCTCTGCCGAGGTTGCCCTTGACTCATACTCGCAGCATGGTCGCCACGAGGTCGTAGGAGGTCTTCGTAACTTCCTCGTGCTCGTGAGTGGTCTCCGCGTACTCGTGGCCTCAAGTAGGTCGCGCCGTTTTTCCCAGCCTGATAAAAAATGTCTACGAGTTTAAAAAAAGGTCGAGGGGGGTTGTAGGAGGTCATAGACATAGTCGTAGGAGGTCTTTTACTTCGGCGAGTCAACACGACCTTGACATTTTTTTCAACTTGTCTAGGGTCTTCTAAACTCGTGGATTTGGTCGTCCAAGTGGGACAGCCCCTTCAGGCAGAAATTCTATCGCTGCGCCACAGCGCCGCCCGTGGCTAGTGGCTGTTCAGAGTAGAGCACTGTTGAACATACTGTGCTGAATGTGATGGAGCATCTTATTTGTGCACCTGGTTCTTCCATCGATTCCCCCCTCAAACCACGTTGCTCTTTCACACCAGGTGTGGGTTTTATTAATACCGTTCTGCTGACATGACAATATTTAACTTGCTGTTGACTTTGCAACATTTATTTACAAGAACTCCACATGGGTTTGGTGGGCTGTTGGGGGAAACGCTCCAGTTTTTTTACTGACAGAACATGTGCCGTTACATCTGTTCTGGTCCAGAGAGCCTGACTCAAGTGGCTGCACATCTGTCCACATAATGATTTAGTTATCATGAATTCATGCTGAACCTGGTTTGTCCCGACACATCGATGTTGGTAAAATGCTAACTCGATGATTAGTTCCAGAGAACATCTCTGATGTAACGTGTCCGAAAGAACGGCAGATGCTGGTTTAATTTGAAGGTAGACACAAAATGTTGGAGTAACTCAGCGGGACAGGCAGCATCTCTGCGGAGAAGGAATGGGTGACGTTTCAGGTCGAGGCCAGTTATAACCCTTTGTATCAATAGGTTGTAGCATTGTTGCATCGGGACTACAATAAATACTTTGTAACAGTGTCGGCGCCCTGTATGTGGCGACACTTTGTGGATGGTACGCAAAACAAAGAATAATAATAGAGTGATGGTAAAGAATCATCATCACCATCATCGCTATGTGGGACACTAATGGCCCTGTCCCACTGTACGAGTTCATTCCAAGAGCTCTCCCGAGTTTGCCCTGATTCGGACTCGGAGATTTACGGGTAATGGCCGCTCGTCGGTACTCGGGGCTCTCGTGGACATTTTTCAACATGTTGAACAATCTTCACGAGTCTTCCCGTGCTTACCTGTCGTTAGCGAGCCTTCCCGAGTATCTGCCGTTAGCGTTACGAGCTGCTAAGAGACGTCCCCGAGCTCCGACGTACCCGCTACGTTCATTCTCCGTGCTTACCATGAGTTTGATTTTTTTTAAACTCGGGAGAGCTCTTGGAATGAACTCGTACCGTGGGACAGGGCCATAAGTATATTTCCAGTATTCTATTTTTTCTCTTTATCATTTCTGGATCTCTTTGAGGTTTCTCTGCAACTGGAATTCATCTGCAGAACACCCGTGCATGGTCAGAGTCTGAAGCCCGTGTAGCATTGATTCCTTCGAAAACATCCGTAGGAAAGAAGTCAGACACAAAATGCTGGAGTACCTCAGCGGGACAGGCAAGCTGAGTCAGGGGACAAGGAGCCTAGAGGTATGGAAGGGTAAGGTGTGAGAAACACAGAACAAAGCAGACGATGATAAGGAAATGTAGAATGGTTCATTGTTGGCTGAAGGGGAAGGAGAAAACGGAGCATACAATCTGTAAAATTAATCAGGAGGACAGGGAAACTAGTCGGAGAACTTGGATGTGGGAGGGATGGTGAGAGAGGGAAAGCAAAGTCAGATTTTGAAGTCAGTATTTGAAGTCAGAAAAATTGATATAAATCAACATCAATACCGCTGGGTTGTATGTAAGCTGTCCAAGTCAAATATGAGGTGCTGTTTCTCCAATTTGCATTGGTCCTCACTCTGACAGTACAGGTGGGACACGAGATGTGCCTGCAAATGTTAAAATCTTCTATTTTAGAGATTCAGAGCGGAAACAGGCCCTTCGGCCCAACGAGTTTGTGCCGACCAGCGATCCCCGCACACTAACACTATCCTACACACACACTAGGGACAATCTTACATTTAAACTAAGCCAATTAACCTACAAACCTGTACATCTTTGGAGTGCGGGGGGAAACCGAAGATCTCAAAGAAAACCCACTCGGTCACAGGGAGAACGTACAAACTCCGTACAGACAGCACCCGTAGCCGGGATTGAACCAGGGTCTCTGGCGCTGCAAGTGCTGTAAGGCAGCAACTCGACCACTGCCTCGTTGTCTTGGAAGACGGTACGTTGCTCAAAGTGCGCCTCTGGTTTCAAAATGGTTGCAAAACCAGATCAAAGCTTCATCCGACAAGATCTCTGTTCAAGCCGCCATTGACCCCGGGGGAGGGTTGGATCAAATTTGAGTTTCCTGCTGGATGCTTAACAAGATAAAAAGAAAGACAGGCAATTTGCTTTAACCGCTTACATTACTGTACTGTTGTAATTTTCTTGCCCTAATTGCTTCCACTGGAATCTATTCCCAAGGCACTCGCTGCCTTATATTTTCACCAAAAGTCATTTACAACCGCTGATATCACGTGTTTCTTTGCCATAACTTCATCAGAAAATTCATGTAAAATAGCCACTTTAGATACAGTGCGGAAACAGACCCTTCGGCCCATTGAGTCCTCGCTGACCAGTGACCACTCCATACACTAGCACGACACGACGACAGTCGGGGCAATTTACAATTCGCAGTTTTACCAAAACCAATTAACCTGTACGTCTTTGAAGTGTAGGAGGAAACCGGAGCGCCCAGAGTAAACCCACGTGGTCACAGGGAGAACGTACGAACTCCGCAAAGACAGCACCCGTAGTCAGGATCGAACTTGGGCTTCTGATGGTGTAAGGCGGCAACTCTACCTCTATGCCGCCCTCCTTTAATTTTGCTGCCGATCAGACCATGTTGATAAGGAACACAGACATCGGAAGAAGGGTCCCAACCCAAAACATTGCCTATCCATGTTCTGCCTGACCAGCTGAGTTACTCCAGCAGTTTGTGGCCTTTATTGTAAATGCTAGAATTTAGGAGATTGAGGGGGATCTTATAGAAACTTACAAAATTCTTAAGGGGTTGGACAGGCTAGATGCAGGAAGATTGTTCCCGATGTTGGGGAAGTCCAGAACAAGGGGTCACAGTTTAAGGATAAGGGGGAAATCCTTTAGGACCGAGATGAGAAAAACTTTTTTCACACAGAGAGTGGTGAATCTGTGGAACTCTCTGCCACAGAGGGTAGTTAAGGCCACAGTTCATTGGCTATATTTAAGAGGGAGTTAGATGTGGCCCTTGTGGCTAATGGGATCAGGGGGTATGGAGAGAAGGCAGGTACAGGATACTGAGTTGGATGATCAGCCATGATCATATTGAATGGCGGTGCAGGCTCGAAGGGCCGAATGGCCTACTCCTGCACCTAATTTCTATGTAAACTTGCATCTGCAGTTGCTTGTGTCTGGATCAGGAACTCAGGAACTCTATTGACAACTCATGTGTTGCTTTTAGGTGAGGATTGTACATTGGGCTTTTCAACTAGATGAAGGTAGAAAAGTCAAGGTGGAAACTAACAGAATCTTAGACGTTCCTTGCAATGAAGCCAATCGAACCATTCCAATAATATCCAATATCATTTATCTAAATAGCATAATCAAGGAATTAAATTGGAGCTGTGATTTTTGGAGCGTGCCTTGAGGTGAGAGCCTGTAGCTGACAGGTAAGGCAATGGCAATAACCAGGCCTCTGCTTTTGTGGGATTGGACCTTGTTGCTGAACAATCAGGCCAGGTGGCTACTGAGCTCTAACCCACAGCTGTACCTGAATGTTTTGAGTTGCTATCCCTCTTCCCACTGTCAGTCTTTCTCCCCGCTCCCGTCCGGCAGAAGGAACAGAACGTTGAAAGCTGAAAGCAGTATCTGGAGAAAATGTGTCCCAGACTTGAGAACTGGAGTAGATGAAATGTAGAAACAAAGAACTCCAGACGCTGGTTTATACCAAAGATAGACACAAAGTACTGGAGTCGGGCAGCATCTCTGGAGAAAAAGGATGGGTGATATTTTGGATGAGTCCCTTCTTCAACCTCTCCACCTTCCTCTCCTGACCCTCCCGACACCTCCACCTCCTACATTCAGTCTGAAGAAGGGTCCCGACCCGAAACGCCACATATCCTTTTTCTCCAGAGAATACTACTTGACCCCAGTACTTTGCCTCTATCTCTCGGCCGCATGGCTCAGACCAATGAACAAAACCTGCGGAGGCTGCTAATGCTTTCCCAAATACCGCCATGCCCTTGAATAAACCTGATGGTACAAAAATAGCCTGAAATAAAAGCAAAGTATTAGAAGATAAAGCTGAGTGCTTAGGATGAAAATTGCAGAGGAAGCATTGACTTCCCATAAATAAACCTCGAGTCTGCCCAATATTTGATCTCTTAATACAGGGGACATACTCTCGACTTTTCACACGCTGCCATTTTGGAATGTCTTTCCTGATCTGAAATGTAGTTTTTTGAGCGATCTTCATAATTTTTACTTTCAGATTTTCTTGCATCTCCACCCCGTTCAAATCAAGAGTCGAGAGTGTTTTATTCACATGCCCCGAAATGGAACAGTTCTTACTTACAGCAGCACAGCAGATATTTAGTTTATTGTCACGTGTGCCGGGGGGCAGTGAAAAGCGTTTTGTTGCGTGCTAACTAGTCAGCAGAAAGACAATACATGATTACAATCGAGGCATTTACATATAGAAAAATGTAGGAGTAGGCCATTCGGCCTTTCAAGCCAGCACCGCCATTCAAGATGATCATGGCTGATCATCTAAAATCAGTACCCCGTTCCTGCTTTTTCCCCATGTCCTTTGATTCCTTTAGCCCTAAGGGCTCAGTCATATTTTCCCAAATCTCAGGTAACATCTGCAACACATTTTACTGTCTGTCAATCAGCAACTATATGCTAACCCTAGTAAAAAATAAAGAACTGTAAATGCTGGTTTACATAAAAAGACACAAAGTGCTGGAGTAACTCAGCTGGTTCGGCAGCATCTCTGGAGAACATGGATAGAAAACCCTTCTCAGTCAGAAGAAGGATCCCAACTCAAAACATCACCAATCTATGTTCTCCAGAGATACTACCTACCCCACTGAGTTACTGTAGCACGTTGTGTCCTTAAAGGGCCTGTCCCACTGTACGAGGTCATTCAAGAGCTCTCCCGAGTTTAAAAAAAAATCAAACTCATGTCAAGCAGATAGAATGTACGGAGCGGGTACGTCGGAGCTCGGGGACGTCTCTTAGCGGCTCGTAACGCTAACGGCAGGTACTCGGGAAATGCGGTAAGCTCGTGAAGACTCGTGAAGATTTTTTCAACATGTTGAAAAATAACCACGAGAGCCCTGAGTACCCTCGAGCGACCATTACCGTAAATCTCCGAGCTCGAATCAGGGGAAACTCGGGAGAACTCTTGAATTAGCTCGTACAGTGGGACAGGCCTTTTAGTATGATAACCCTTTGTCTTTCCAGCTAAATGTTTTGTAGTTAAGGATTTTGGTGAATGTGCACTTTAATAAGAATACTTATTTCATGCGTTTATAAATATGCAATAGCTGATTTTTGCAATAACGATGTCAATAACACATTATGCCAGTAACTGATTTTTATTTTACTTAAGCTGTGAATGTGGTGCGTATAAGCAAGTTTGACCTCTTCTGATATGGCTTCTCTCCTGTAGCTGGGGTACCCAAGGTGACTTCACCAGCACACACCCTCTTCCTGCAGTAAAGGTGAAACTCTTCACAGAGAGCACAGGCGTGCTAGCTCTAGAGGACAAAGAGCTCGGTCGGGTATGTGCTTCTTATTTCCTGCAATTAATGATTTATACCAGGCGAGTCGGTGCCAAGTCTGCTCTGATTACACTTGGAGACTGCTGCCAAAGCAGCTCTTTTCAGTTCCTATTGCACACTCAAGACCATATCACTTACCAAACTGTCTTAGAAAATAACAATCAAACAGAGCAGTCTTTATTTCCGGTGCGGTTAGAAACATCCTGATAAGAACGTAATCAGTGCATTCTGTGCTCGGATCAGAATCATTCCATTTGTTGCAGCTGGCAGACTGCATATCGCCCGCTGGCCTGCTTTGTCTTGTCATTCCCCATCACAAGCAAATGCTGCTCTGTGTATCAGAGCCTTTCATAAGATCAGAAGTGATAGGAGTAGAATTATGCCATTCGGCCCATCAAGTCTACCCCCCCATTCAATCATGGCTGATCTATCTCTCCCTCCTAACCCCATTCTCCTGCCTTCTCCTCATAACCCCTGACACCCGTACTAATCAAGAATCTATCTATGTTTAAGAGGGAACTGCAGATGCTGGAGAATCGAAGGTTACACAAAAAAGCTGGAGAAACTCAGCGGGTGCAGCAGCATCTATGGAGCGAAGGAAACAGGCAACGTTTCGGGCCGAAACCCTTGGGAAATAGGCAACGTTTCGGGCCGAAACCCAAAGGGTTTCGGCCCGAAACGTTGCCTATTTCCTTCGCTCCATAGATGCTGCTGCACCCGCTGAGTTTCTCCAGCTTTTTTGTGTAACCAAGAATCTATCTATCTCTGCTTTAAATATATCCACTGACTTGGCCTCCACAGCCATCTGTGGCAAAGGTTCACCACCCTCTGGCTAGAGAAATTCCTCCTCATCTCCTTCCGAAAAGAATGTCCTGAGGCTTTCACTCATGACTTTGTGATTCATTGTCCTTGTTCTACTAAACAAGCACTTTATCTGATCTCATGATGCCAATACCCAGGACAATTCTCCACGGGCTCCTCCACTACTGCCCTCAATTGGAGCTTTATATTTTGCCTCTGCGATGTGAGAGGCCCCAATGTACCTGTCAAACTGTTTCTTAAACGTTGGGATAGTCCCAGCCTCAACTACCTCCTCTGGCAGCTTGTACTGTACACCCACCGCCCTCTGTGTGAAATGTCTCTGGCATTGTGAGGCAGCAGTTCTACCCGCTGTGCCACTGTGCCGCCCCCCACCCTTATTATGAAAACTCTGCAATCCCCTTTTTCCCCACGGATTTGGACCAAGAAGCTGACGGAAGAAGGCAGGAAACGAGGGGATTTGTTAATTCATGGTATCTTGCTGCTAATCTGTCTTCGTTCTATCGTGTCCCTCCCCAGAAATGATGGCCTTGAATTAACAGTGATGGGTAGACACACATCCGCATCTGTAACAGACGCATGCAATGATAAGAAACAAAAATAGCAGTAATAGACAGATAGATAATAGCACAATAGGCAGGCAGACAAATTTACCAGTCGCAGCTAAAAACGCAAGTACATCTTGAACGTTCCTTGGAAGTGGCATCACATAGGGTGATCGGAAAGGCTTTCTGCACATTGTGGCTTCATTAGTCAGAGAATACATTGTGGATGTTGGGAGGTCCTGTTACAGGTGTAGGATACATTGGTGAGGCCATATTTTGAGTATTGTGGTCAGTTTTGGTCACCATATTACAGGAAAGATGTTGTCAAGCTGGAAAGGGTGCAGAGAGGATTTACAACAATGTTGCCAGGGCTCGAGGGACTGAGCTATAGGGAGAGATTGGGCAGGCTTGGAGCTCAGCAGGATGAAGAGCGATCGTATAGAGGTTACAAGATCATGAGAGGAATAGACAGGGTAAACGCACAGAGTCTTTTAGAAACATAGAAACATAGAAATTAGGTGCAGGAGTAGGCCATTCGGCCCTTCGAGCCTGCACCGCCATTCAATATTATCATGGCTGATCATCCAACTCAGTATCCCGTACCTGCCTTCTCTCCATACCCCCTGATCCCCTTAGCCACAAGGGCCACATCTAACTCCCTCTTAAATATAGCCAATGAACTGGCCTCAACTATCTTCTGTGGCATAGAGTTTCAGAGATTCACCACTCTCTGTGTGAAAAAAAGTTCTTCTCATCTCGGTTTTAAAGGATTTCCCCCTTATCCTTAAGCTGTGACCCCTTGTCCTGGACTTCCCTAACATCGGGAACAATCTTCCTGCATCTAGCCTGTCCAACCCCTTAAGAATTTTGTAAGTTTCTATAAGATCCCCCCTCAATCTCCTAAATTCTAGAGAGTATAAACCAAGTCTATCCAGTCTTTCTTCATAAGACAGTCCTGACATCCCAGGAATCAGTCTGGTGAACCGTCTCTGCACTCACTCTATGGCAATAATGTCCTTCCTCAGATTTGGAGACCAAAACTGTACACAATACTCCAGGTGTGGTCTCACCAAGACCCTGTACAACTGCAGTAGAACCTCCCTGCTCCTATACTCAAATCCTTTACCCAGAGTATGGGGAATCAAGAACCAGAGGACATAGGTTGAAGGTGAGGTGGGGGGGGAAGATTTAATCGGAAGCTGAGGGGTAACGTTTTTACCCAAAGGATAGTGAGCTGCCAGAGGAGTTACCATTGCAACGGTTAAGAAACATTTAGACAGGTACATAGATCGGACAGGTTTAGAAGGTGATGGGCCGAGCCCAGGCAGGTGGGACTAGTGTAGATGGAGCACGTTGGTCGGCGTGGGCAAGTTGGGCCGAAGGGCCTGTTTCCACATTGTAAGAGAGCTACAGCATTAACGAGTAACTGTACAAATAGGTACATCAGTATCGGGCAGAAACACAAGGGGAGTTATACGAGGCGAGCGCATGGTGACAAACGAGCTTGTGCAACTGTACAGACAGCAGCATCGGCAAATTACACAAGTTAATTTGTTGCAAATAGATGCTGCAGTAAATAGATAAACGTGCGAGTATTGCCTCTGAGGATTCTGCATCGGGGACAGATAATGTAGCTATGACAGAAATGGAAATAAAGACTGTACAGGTACACACGTTAGTAAAGGATAAAGGCACATCATCCACTAATGAACAGATATGCAATACTAACTGCAACAATAAAAGGCATCAGCAACAGATTAATGCACAATCCAAATCTAACGGACAGGATAGTAAGTGTGATGGAAAGCCTATTTATTCACTTAATGGGATATTTGGTGAACTTACAGTGAAGGAGCAGAGACAACATTCCTTTGAGTTAATTTCACAACAAACTATTAAAAATACTAAATTATGAAAATCAAATTGAACAAAATTTTCTTAACTGGCTATTTTCATCTGCTGTCATATTTTATGATGAAAAGAAGTTTGTTCCTAGAAAAAATACTTTTATTGTCATGCCAGTGTTGTTGCGTTTGTCACATCTCCATGTCTGTGCGTGCTAACACTAACCCTAGTACACAATGGTAGTTTAGCTCAGTTTACCTTAAAGATAGAGCACGGACACAGGCCCTTCGGCCCACCGAGTCCAGACCGACCAGCGATCGCCATTAACTAACAATATCCTACACATTAGGGACAATTTTATATTGATACCAAGCCAATTAATCTGCAATCCCGCACGTCTTTGGAGTGTGGGAGGAAACCGAAGATCTCGGAGAACAACCCACGCAGTCACGGGGAGAACGTACAAACTCCTTACAGACAGCACCCGTGGTCGGGATCAAGCCCGAGTCTCTGGCGCTGTAAGGCTGTAGCTCTACCGCTGCGCCACCGTGCTGCCCTAATGCCTGCAATAGAAGTAATAGGAGCAGAATTAGGCCATTCAGCCCATCAAGTCCACTCCATCATTCAATCATGGCTGATGTATCTTTCCCTCTGAACCCCATTCTCCTGCCTTCTCCCCATAATCTCTGACACCTGTACTAATAAAATGAGCTGCCTCTCTCTCTCTCTCTCTCTCTCTCTCTCTCTCTCTCTCTCTCCTCTCTCTCTCTCTCTCTCTCCTCTCTCTCTCTCTCTCTCTCTCTCTCTCTCTCTCTCTCTCTCTCCTCTCTCTCTCTCTCTCTCTCTCTCTCTCTCTCTCTCTCTCTCTCTCTCTCTCTCTCTCTCTCTCTCTCTCTCTCTCTCTCTCTCTCTCTCTCTCTGTCTTTGTGGAGTCTGCACGTTTTCACCGTGAGCGCGCGGAATTCCTCCAGTCCCATGCTTACCTGGTTCACTAGAAACATGGTGTAAATATTGTGTAATACCAGTAGCAGTGGGGCTTCACCTAAGATCCTGAAATGAATAACATGCAATGGAAATACATGTGAATTAAGACATATGACTAGGAACGGAAGCTGGCAGAGTAGACCTCTTGGTCCCTCCAGCTTGAGATATGGCAGATGTAGTCAAACGTATATAAATTTGAAATTAAGTGGATTGAAAAATACAGAAAAGGGCCGTTCAGTCCACTGATCCACGCCGACCAGCGATCACTCACTCACACTAGTTCTAGGTTATTCCACTTTCACATCCACTCCCTGCACACTAGGGATAGTTTTACAGAGGGCCAGTTAGCCTATAAACTCGTACATCACTGGGATGTGGGAGGAGACCAGAGCACCTGGAGAAAACCCTCGCGGTCACGGGGAGAACGTGCAAACTCCACCCAGACAGCACCTGAGGTCAGGACTGAATCTGGCGCTGGTCTACCAGCTGCACCACTGTGCTACCGGAGTTAATTTTAGTTTGATTTCTAAGGTGTAAATGGACGGGTTGGGCCAGTGCGGAATGGTACCATTCGGCGGTGCCGTTTCGGCGCCTCCATTTGAACACACGCCCAAAACCACTACAACCAGGTAGAGAGCAGAAGATTGAGGGTAAAAACTAATCATTTTTAAAGTGCAATCATTAACAAAGTAGACAATAGATTATTACAAAGTCTCGAAATGCATTCTATTGGTTTAGCTTCAGGTTTACTATCGTTATATACTTATTGCTATATATTTAGATGAATTAAGATGAAAGTTTAGATGGATTAAGATTAGTTACTGGCTGGTGATTTTTATTTTGGGTATAGGAAAATTCATGACACAATTTATAGGGGGCAACAGAAACCTACATACAATACAATACAATACAATACAAACACGGTTTATTTGTCACATTGCACAAAAAGTGCAAGTGAAATGAATATGTCAGCAGCGATACAGTGATAAAGAGCACACACAAAAACACAATAAAATTTTAACATAAACATCCACCACAGCATTCATCACTGTGGTGGAAGGCACACAATTTGGCCAGTCCTCCTCCATTTTCCCCCGTGGTCGGGACCTCAACCCTCCGCAACATTTATATTAAGCGGTGCTGAAACAGCAGCGCCAAAAAGTACCCAACCCGGACCAGCGAGCCTGTTTCTAATCTGCATGAATCTATGAATCTATGACTGGAATTCATTGCCACAGACTGCGGTGGAGGCCAAGTCATTGGGCATTTTTAAAGCGGAGATTGATAGGTTCTTGATTAGATCAGGGTGTCAAAGGTTACGGAGAGAAGGCAGGAGAAAGAGGTTGAGAGGAAAAAATAGATCAGCTGTGATCCAATGGTAGAGGAGACTCGATGGATCGAATGGCCTAATTGGGCTCCTATGTCTTATAGCTTCTGAATAGCTACGACTCCAGCAGTACTGTTTTGGTAAAGAACCTACAGTTCCATTACATGTTTATCCGTGATGCCAACCGAATTCAGCGTTAACCTGTCTAGTCTGTTCAGTGCCATGAATTCTATGTTCTTTTTCAGGTGGTCTTGCATCCTACACCCAATAGTCCAAAATCAGCCGATTTGCACAAAATGATCGTCTCAAAAAACAGTACAGATCAGGACCTGAAAATTAAGTTGGCGGTTCGGATGGACAAGCCTCAGAACATGAAACACTGTGGGTAAGTGCGCAGCTCATAAACACGCTTGCTGCAAGTAAAGAATGCGGATGGGAAGATAGGTAAATTGAAGATAGACACAAAATGCTGTAGTAACTCAGCGGGACAGGCAACATCTCTGGAGAGAAGGAATGGGTGACGCTTCGGATCAAGACATGTCTTCAGCCTCGACCCAAAACATCACCAATTCCTTCTCCCCTTTCCCGCTGAGTTACTCCAGCATGTTGTGTCTATTAAAGAATGTGAATGCTGCTTTAGAAAGTTGATTGGTGCTTTAAATGCACGGCTTGAGTTTACTTAACATCATGTTATTGGGGCCACTTTAGACAGACTTGGATTGTTTTCTCTGGAGACCTGTTTAGACAATAGACAATAGACAATAGGTGCAGGAGTAGGCCATTCAGCCATTCGAGCCAGCACCGCCATTCACTGTGATCATGGCTGATCATCCACAATCAATACCCCGTTCCTGCCTTCTCCCCATATCCCCTGACCTGAAGTAAATAAAACTGATTTGAAATATATAAAACTACAAGGGGCAGAGATAGGGTAGACAGTCAGAGTCTTTTTCCCAGGATGGGAAAACAAATCAAAGACTAGAGGGCATAGCTTGAAGGTGAGAGGGGAAAAGTTGAAGGGAGATGTGCGGGTCACAGAGGGTGGTGGGTGCCTGGAACGGCCTGCCAGGAGGAGTGGTTGTGGAAGATATGATAGTGGTGTTTAAAAGGCTTTTGACTAGGAACGTGGAAATGCAGGGACTGGAGGTATATGGGTTATGTACAGGTAGATGAATGATGGTCTTGGCTCATATGCTGTGGACCAAAGGGCCTGTTCTTGTGCTGTACTGTCTTATGTTCTATGTTTTGATTATATGAAACATAGATGTGTTGATAAATGATTAAAAATACTCAATTTCATTCAGGTATCAGATTTTTGCCCTAAATTTCAGCAAGTAGAATGGTTTGAAATCCAGTTTTTTCTTTCTGGTTGTTTTATGATCAGTGTTGCAGTTGCCATTTGAGTTACCCGAAGCAAGTTTGTAAATCAGCACTTTACCAGCTAATCCTAGGCTACAAAGATTGTAATTTGACATGTTAGTGGAAACTACATTTATTGTCATGTGTGCTGTAAAAAGCTTTTGTTGCATGCTAACCAGTCGGCGGAAAGACAATACATGATTACAATCGAGCCGTTCACAATGTATAAGATGCATGATAGAGAATGGGGCAATTGTAATATGTGAGTGTAGATCTGCTTAAAGTCACAGAGTGACACAGTGTGGAAACAGGCCCTTCAGTCCAACTTGCCCACACTGGCTTCATTAGTCCCACCTGCCCGAATTTGGTCCCTATCCCTCCAAACCTGCCCTATCCATGTACCTGTCCCATTGTTTCTCAAATGTTAGGATAGTCCCTGCCTCAACTACCGCCTCTGGCAGCTTGTTCCATACACCCACCACCCTTTGTGTGAAAATGTTCAGGGCCATTTTTTCGGCGACTTGCCGGGACCCGTCACAGTCACAGCAGGTCGGCGAAAAAAATCAAAATGTTGAAACACCAGCAGGAACCAGAAAACGGCACGACTCTTTGGGCGACTACTCACGCCCAAACAGGCCTCACCCCGCGACATGCCGACACGTGACGCCTGTTTGATCGTGAGTAGTCGCCCAAAGAGTCGCACCTTTTTCTGGTCGCCAACATTTTGAAAATTTTCGCCGACCTGCCGGCAAGTCACCGAAAAAATTGAGTAAGTGGGACAGGCCCTTATATTCCTATTAAATCTTTTTCCCTTCACCTTAAACCCATGTCCTCTAGTCCTCGATTCACCTACTCTGGGCAAGAGACTTTGTGCTTCTGTGGTTAGCATGCAAATAGTCACCTGGGTTGGGTGATATAAATATATAGAGAATAAAAACAGAATGTTAACTTGGTTTTCACTTTGCTGTAACATGGCATTTGATGTATGAATAAATTGCCATTTTAAAGATCAAATCTCCAGCAAGATATACAAGGAGATTAGCTGTCATATGTTAAGCTTCCTCTTTAACCCTGTTGCCACTGGAATAAAGAGCCTGCTGTAGGTGTCTTAGGGTGACCAGAATGTCCTGTAAATACTTCATAGGTTATAGGAGTAGAATTAGGCCATTCGGCCCATCAAGTCTACTCCACATTCAATCATGGCTGATCTCTGCCTCCTAATCCCATTTTCCTGCCTTCTCCCCATAACCCTTGACACCCGTTCTAATCAAGAATTTGTCTATATGTGCCTTAAATGTATCCACAGACTTGGCCTCCACAGCAATGAGTTCCACAGATTAACTACCCTCTGACTAAAGAAGTTCCTCCTCACCTCCTTTCTAAAAGAGCGCCCTTTAATTCTGAGGTTATGACCTCTGGTCCTAGACTCTCCCACCAGTGGAAACATCCTCTCCACATCCACTCTATCTATGTCTTACTCATTGAACCAGAGCTATTGCCTCCTATTGGAGTAAAATACAGTGCTGGAGTAACTCAGTGGTTCAGAAGCAGGGACCTGAACGGTAACATCAGTTGATCCATATCCTCCAGAGATGGTGCCTGACCCGCTGAGTTACTCCAGCACTCTGTGTTTTACTCGTGTAACTGATGATTCATAAGTTGTAGGAGCAGGAGTAGACCATTCGGCCCATCAAGCCTACCACAGCAATTCAATCATGGCTGATCTATCTTTGCCTCTCAACCCCATTTTCCTGCCTTCTCCCTATATTCCTGGACACTCTTACCGATCAAGAACCTATCAATCTCCACCTTAAAGCTGTCTATTGACTTGGCCTCCGCAGCCTCCTGTGATGTGTTCAAGTCTGGCTCTGCTGGGTTGGTACCGTCATTGTACACAAACAGGCAAAGTCAAATCTCTGGGACAGACATGGAGGCAAATCCTCCCAGACACTGCAAATGATTCTTTACAGGACAGAGTCTAAATCTTTCTCCAAAACAATACCCTCTGACATCCTTCCCAGACTGCTTAAACTTGTAACACAATATAAGCCTGTGTTACAGTTATTCCTGGCTATGTACTGCAAGGTCATTTTTACAATGTCACCATTAAAAACCAAGGCTTTCTGCCAATGCAGCACCTCTGCTACTAATTCTGTACATGCTTGGTTATTGGGTGAATGAGACCCAGTGTCTAGACATGAACTGGTGATTTATTTGCCGTTCAACTGCATTTCATTAGAGTTTTGTTCTGTTTCATATCTATTGCAGGCAAAGTGACAATGACGAGAACAGATTAATGCTCCTTAGAATTGAGGCTATCTGGCTGGTTCCTGGCAGGTTTGCAAAGAGCTGGCAATTAAGAAGGAGGTAGCATCGGCATTAGAAAATGAACAGAGATTTCAAGTGGTATTTAACGCAGATACAGATCGTTATATGTTTCTGCCGTGAAATGAGAATCAACAGTGATTTCGAGAAATAAAATTGCAGATATGCACAGTGGCGCAGCGGTAGAGTTGCTGCCTTACAGCGCTTACAGCTCCGGAGACCCGGGTTCGAATCCAACTACGGGTGCTGTTTGTATGTTCTCCCTGTTACCTGCGTGGGTTTTCTCCGAGATCTTCGGTTTCCTCCCACACTCCAAAGACGTACAGGTGTGTAGGTTAATTGGCTTGGTGTAAATGTAAATTGTCCCTAGAGTGTGTAGGATAGTGTTAATGTTCGGGGATCGCTGATCATAAGATCATATGTGATAGGAGCAGAATTAGGCCATTTGGCCTATCAATTCTACTCCGCCATTTAATCATGGCTGATCTATCTCACCCTCCGAACCCCATTCTCCTGCCTTCTCCGCGTAACCTGGTCGGTTCGGACTCAGTGGGCTGAAGGCCCTGTTTCTACATTGTATGAGGAAGTCGAGGATCCAATTGCAGAGGGATGCGCAGAGGCCCATGTCCGTGCGTTTTGTAACCAGCTGGGAAGGGATGATGGTATTAAAGGCCGAGGTGTAAACTATAAACAACAGCCTGATGTAGGCGTTTTTATTGTCCAAGTGGTCCAATGCGGTGTGGAGAGCCAGTGAAATTGCATCCTCCATTGACCTGTTGTGGCGGTATGCGAACTGTAGTGGGTCGAGGCTCTTGTCGAGGTAGGAGTTGATGTGCACCATAACCAACCTCTCAAAGCACTTCATCACCACAGACATTAGTGCCACTGGTCTATAGTCATTGAGGCATGTCACCTTGCTCTTCTTGGGCACCGGTATTATTGATGCTCTTAAAGCAGGTGGGAACCTCAGACCTCAGAAATGAGACGTTGAAAATGTCTGCAAATACCCCTGGCATTTTATCAAATCACTAGTTCAAGAAAAGAAGGAGAGGGAAATGATTCAGAACCTAGTGAAACTTTCCAATTGTCAATGATTGGTATCCACGTTTGGATACACCATTAACCCAACTATCATGCACCAAGTTTGCACACGTCATTTTACGGAAACAATATTGTAGATTACAAAGAACATTTTTGTCCTGATTATTTGCAATATCACCCTGCCATTCAATCATGGGTGATCTATCTCTCACTCCTAACTCCATTCTCCCGCCTTCTCCCCATTGGAATTTTCTCAGTACAGGTGCACAACCTTTTATCCGGTGTTCCAGAAACCGAAAAGCTCCGAAAACCGGCCATTTTTTCCAGATGTCGTCTGCGCACCAAAGCTCGCGTTTGGCGCCAAACTTGACCCAAAACGACCCACGGTCACCCCAGGTCTGTACTACTGTATTCTCCGCTTCCCTGGAGACCGGGAGAACGCTTAAACATCTGTAAATCATTGCTTAAATGTTTTTTTATTTCTTAGTCCCCACCCTGGTCGGAGAGGGCGGGGAGCGGTCAATGCCTTACCGGGTCGCTGTGCAGTAAGCTCCGCAGCGCTGTGGCCGGTGGGGCCCGCGGGCGACGCCGGTTGTAGTTCCGACCCCGGCAACTTTTGCGAGGCGCTCCAAAATCCAGCGCCGCCCGCGGCCGGACGTCCCAACTCCGCGAAATCAAAGATGCTTGGAGGTCAGTTTGGAAATGCTGTGAACAATTTTCAAAATCTGTGTGAACTTGTGAGCAAGGATCTATACAAAATCATTCAAATGCTTTCATGCGACTAGATTCATATCTTGATTTTAACCGATGTCGCTGAAGTCACTGAAGTCTGAAGAAGGGTCTCGACCCGAAGTCGCCGACGTCGCCCCCCTATTCCTAAAATCCCTCCAAACTCCATAGATGCTGCAGCTCACCAAGCCGCTGAGTTACCTAATCTCCTTCCATTCTGAAATCCATTTTTCTGGTCTTTCGGACCACCTGTATCAATTTTTAATTTATTTTGAAATCAAAGATGCCTGCAGTTCTTGCTGTGAACAATTTTCAAAATCGTGTGAACTTGTGATTGCAAAATCAATGTTTTGCGACTAGATTCATTGTTTTAACCGTGTTAGAGATCTGCAAGCAGGGTCTCGACCCGAAACGTGGCCTATTCTGTTCCTCCAGATGCTGCCACAAGCTCCACACTGACCATCTGCAGTTCCCGTTCACACAATAATCATGGTTTTCATTGTTTGGTTTAGAGATACAGCATGGAAGCAGGCACTTCAGTCCACAAGTCCACACTGACCATCAGCTCCCCGTTCACACCAGCTCTATGTTATCCCACTTTCACACACGTTCTTTACACACTACGGGCCATTTACAGAGGGCCAATTAACCCATAAACCCACACGATGTGGGATGAAACCAGAGCACCTGGAGGAAACCCACATGGTTACAGGGAGAGCATACAAGTTCCACACAGACATTTCATTAATTCCCTTTAAGTAAGTAAGTAAGTTTATTGGCCAAGTATTCAAATACAAGGAATTTGCCTTGGTGCTCCGCCCACAAGTAACAACATGACACACAGTGACAGTTACGAATGACTCAGAAAACACTAAACATTAATAATAATAAAACATTCATGATAAAACACCATTGATCAAGCAATGTGAACCAACAAAATACCTGATCAAAGGGAGGCTACAGATTTTTGGCTGTTGAGTAGAGCAACTACTCGTGGATAAAAACTGTTTTTATGTCTGGCTGTGGCAGCTTTGACAGTCCGGAGTCGCCTTCCAGAGGGAAGTGATTCAAAGAGTTTGTGGCTCCACAAATCTCTCTATGACTCTATGACCTGTACAAATTATCTCTACAAGATGGAGTTTCATCCTTAACCACATTGGATAGTTCAACAACAAATTACTTGGGCCTATATGAAGATTTCCTCCTCACATTTTTCCTTTTGAAGCTGGATGGATAACTTTGTCCCTTCCCAAGGTGAAGTGATTGGACTGACAAAGATTGTCATCGTGGGCCTGTAGGTAGGGAAGGTCAAACTCCTTGGAAATGTATATTTAAACTAGCTCTCACGTCCGAGCCACATGGACTATTTGCCCACCAAGTGTAGAGGGTTATTGAAGTTTATCTCCGGTTACTGTGAGGAGCCTGGCTCTGCATTAAATGACAGAATGACCAAGGGAATTGATTAAGCTAAAAATAATTTTGTTTGGAAAATTGAAACGACATTCCATCAGAATGTTATCTTGCAGTGACGAGTCTACAGTGGTTTCAGTTCTTTAATGCAGTCGGGTCAGTTAGATGACCCGAAAAGATTGTGCTGTGCGCACTTATCTTTATGTAATTAATGGGATATATATTGCATGCAGCTGATCCTATCTACCTCTATGTGAACTCTGATGATTATTCCCAGAATCACATTTATTTAGATGCTATCCTGTTCTGACCATTGCCATGTCACTTATACAAAGGACTGTGACAGGGATCTTGCAAAATGGCAGTGGTTCTTCAACACCATTCATTAGTGAACATGGTTTGTATATTAGCCTCTTCCCCTGTGTTCTCAGGCTTCTGAACGGTCCTTCCATTATCTAGGGTGCTGTCCGATTCACCTCCACCCCATTGCGGACATTGGAACTGGTGTTATAACGCGGGCTACTGCTGGGAACTATATTCTACACTTTGTATCTTCTCTGCTTGTGCTTGTGTTTGACTTCATTGTATTTATGTACAGTATTATTTAATCTGATTAGATAGCATGTCAAAGCTTTTCACTGTACCTCAGACAAAAATAATCGTAAACTAACCCATCCACATCCATTTTATTTTCTGTGGCCGTATTTTGTCCAACTCATTCATTCCGTTGCCAGACGTCCTAGTTTGGTGACTTATGCAAATGTGTCTATATTTGTCTGTTTTGCCTCGAGGTTTAAAATTCAAGGGTGCGACACGTCCTTGATCATACTGCAGCTCTTGCCGAGGCAGCATGAGGTGTAAATGGAATCAATAGAAGGGAGGTTGGTGCGTGTGATGGTCTGGGCTGTGTCCACAATTCGTTGCAATTTCTTAAGTCCCTGGATGAAGCTGTCCCCAAACCAAGCTGTGAGGCATCCTGATCAAATGCTTTCTGTGCTACATCTGTAGAAGTTGTTGAGGGTTTTAGGGGACATGCCAAACTTCCTCAGCCTTTTAGGGAAGTAAAGGCATGTCGCACCAGGAGAAACAATGTCCAGTTGCAAGATATTGACGGGAAATTGGGGTTTGGTTTACTCCAGTACTTTATGTCCTTGTGTGTATTAAGCCAACATCTGCAGTCCTTTGAACTACTTTCCTATCCACATAGCTGTCCACGTGTCAAAGAACAAGAGTGGTCATGAAGGAATGTTCCCGATGTTGGGGGAGTCCAGAACCAGGGGCCACAGTTTAAGAATAAGGAGTAAGCCATTTAGAACGGAGATGAGGAAACACTTTTACTCACAGAGAGTGGTGAGTCTGTGGAATTCTCTGCCTCAGAGGGCAGTGGAGGCAGGTGCTCTGGATGCTTTCAAGAGAGAGCTAGATAGGGCTCTTAGAGATAGTGGAGTCAGGGGATATGGGGAGAAGGCAGGAACGGGGTACTGATTGGGGATGATCAGCCATGATCATATTGAATGGCGGTGCTGGCTCGAAGGGCCAATTGGCCTACTCCTGCACCTATTGTCTATTGTCTATTGAATGTTATAAACTTTCACCTAGAGATTTGAGACTCCGCCATTCATCTCGATCAGGGGTGTCAAACTCATTTTAACTCAATTTAGGTCACGGGCAGAATGCGACATCATGCGCGCCTGTTCGTGCCGTGCATGAGCGGGCGCTGCCCGGTCTGGCACCGGCGACAGCTGCAGCCCGCTCCGGCATCGGGGATATCATCCCACGCGCCACATTTGACCCCTTCCCGGGCCGTGAGTTAGACACCCCTGATCTAGGTAAAAGGACATAAAGTGACTCAGCAAGTCAGGCCATCCCTCTGGAGAACATGGATAGGTGATGTCTCAGTTCGGGAAGAAGTGTCCCAACCAGAAACATCACCTATCCATGCTCTCCGGAGATGCTTCCTGACCCGTTGAGTTACTCCAGCACTCTGAGTCCTTTTTCGTAAAACATCCGCAGTTCCTAGTTTCTACCATTTGTCTAGAATTCCAATCCTTTCGGGAGTGAGCATCTTTCTGAATGCCCAATGGAAAAATAAATGCTCTTGAATGGTGGTATTAGAATATGTTTGTGTGAATGAATCTTGAGATAAATAAGCTGTGGTAAGTTTAGATCAAGATTCTTTAATGGCCTATTTAATCTTCTGGGTGTTTTTGACTGATTGATGCAGCGTTAATACAGAACCTTCGGCCTATCGAGTCCACGCCGACCATCGATCGCCTGGTCACATCAGTGCCATGTTACCCCACTTTCTCATCAACTCCCTACTACACACTAGGACCAGTTTGCAGAGGTCAATTAACCTACAAACCCGCACGCCTTTGGGAGGTGCGAGGGAAATGAGTTGGTGCACATGAAGTTGATTAATATAAATGCACTTTCAAAGGTGTTATGCCTCCTCTTCTGCACTTCCTGTACTCGAAAAGCTACTGAGAAAGATAAACTGGATATCGGTGATGTTAAGTGTTCAAGAAGGAACTGCAGATGCTGGAAGATCGAAGGAAAGATCTATGGAGCGAAGGAAATAGGCGACGTTTCGGGCCGAAACCCGAAGGAAATAGGCGACGTTTCGGGCCGAAACCCGAAGGGTTTTGGCCCGAAATGTCGCCTATTTCCTTCGCTCCATAGATGCTGCTGCACCCGCTGAGTTTCTCCAGCATTTTTGTGTATCAGTGATGTTCATGCATCTTCGCCTCCAGCTAAGGGTGGCACAGCAGTGCAGTTGGTAGAGTTGCTGCCTCACAGCGCCAGAGACCCGGGTACGTTCCTGACTTCGGGTGCTGTCTGTGTGGAGTTTGCACGTTCTCTCTTGTGACCAGGCGGGTTTCCTCCCACATCTCAAAGACGCGCGTGTTTGCAGGTTACTCGGCCTCTGTAACATTGCCCCAAGCGGGTAGGAAATGATTGAGAAACTGAGATAAATTAGAAATAGTGAGAATGGCGATCGATGGCTGGGGTGGACTATCTGGGCCAAATAGCCTGTTTCCATGCTGTATCTCTGAAACTGGCAGACAAGACAAGACCTCACTGTTCCTCAGGGAAGATATTCATTCTGAAGATAGACACAAAAAGCTGGAGTAGGTGACAAAAAGGAATAGGTCACGTATCGGGTCTGAAGAAGGGTCTCGACCCGAAACGTCACCTATCCCTTCTCTCCAGAGATGCTGCCTGACCCACTAAGTTACTCCAGCTTTTTGTGTCTATCTTCGGTTTAAACCAGCATCTGCAGTTCCGACCTACACAAGATATTTATTCTTCTCTGCGTCCAGCAGAGGGCAACCCTGGTCTGCCCAGCATTCGAGGAAGCCCCAGATACACATAAAAATCCTTAAATCAAATTCACTGTATCAATTGTTTCCTATTTCCCAATCACAACGGACACTTCCTGCCCTGCCAAAGTCATTGTGTTTCTGCCTCAGTGAATTGTATATTTGAATGATGTGTGAAATATTGATGTGGTTATTTTTCATGGACAGGTTAGCAATCTTCCCTCACTTTGCATACAAAGATTGATGATATTTGTGTTATTAATTCCAATGAGTTTTACATTATAATTCAGAATTTTGTTTCCTTTCCTGCAACCTTTTTTTTTGGAATGTCCAAGCGAGTATTCTTAGTTTTTAAATATAAGAATTATGTTTAAATAATTGCAATTGTGGAGGTAACTTAAAATGTCATATTTCAATCCAAACTGCTGGATGGAATCTAAATACAGTGCCCTCCATAATGTTTGGGACAAAGACCCATCATTTATTTATTTGCCTCAACGGGTCCCACTTAGTCTAGTATCCCTCCAAACCTGCCCTATCCATGTACCCGTCTAATGTTTCTTAAACATTGCGATAGTACCTGCCTCCACTACATCCTCCAGCAGCTCGTTCCATACACCCACCACCCTAAGATGAAGTTAGTTAAAATTAGAGAATTCAATGTTCATACCACTCGGTTGTAAGCTACCCAATGGAAATATGAGTTGCTTATAATAAGGTCATAAATGATAGGAGCAGGAGTAGACTTAGGCCATTCGGCCCATCACGTCTACTCTGTCATTCAATCATGGCTGATCTATCTCACCTTCCTAACCCCATTCTCTTGCCCTCTCCCCATAACCCCTGACACCTGTACTAATTAAATATCTATCTATCTCTTCCTTAAAAATATCCAATTACAGCCTCCACAGCTACCGTGGCAAAAATTTCCACAGATTCACCTCCATAAATGAAATTGTTCCGTTGTCGGCACAGTGACAATGAAACTCTCTTGACTTAACCCGTGGCTCTTGCAGAGTCCATTGCACTAGATCAAGAGAGCTATCCCTCGTTTCCCTCAGAAAACACAGATGATCAGCCGGGCTCTTGGTGCTCAATGCAGAATATTGCTGTGCTGAGCTTGGCAGACACATCTCCCACAGTGACCAGTGACCGCACTTCAAATGTGCTCTGGTGATTGGAAAGCCCTGAATGAATGAATGAATGAATGAATGAATGAATGAATGAATGAATGAATGAATGGATGATTGAATGATGAATGAATGTATGGATGATTGAATGATGAATGAATGAATGATTGAATGATTGAATGAATGAATGAATGAATGGAATGTAATGGATGAATGAATGGATGATTGAATGAAGGAATGAATGATTGAATGAAGGGTGAATGAAAGTAACAAATTAATGAAATCCCCGCCTCAGGCAGTGAATGCATGAATACTTTATTGTCACAGTCCCCCCCCCCCCCCCCCCCCCACAGTGATAGTCTTTGGTTTGCGTACCCAAGGTATGCAAAGAGTCGCCACATAAAGGGTGCAGGCAAAGTTACAAAGTAACAAAGTATCCCATCCTAGGATCTTTGTTTATCCCTCTCCCCCCCCCCCCCAGAGATACACCACGCCTCCACAATGCAGTCCCCCACGAGCGGGCATTCCTCCTCTAGTGTTCTCCCCCCCCCCCCCCAATTCAATTCACTTTAATGGTCCTGCATACCGATTTCTCTCGGCCGTCCGTTGACCCAGGTTCCGATCACCCTTTGAGATATCCCGAGCTGACAAAATGCATGCCTCTTTTTCTTGTTGTCACTCAGTGCGGACTGAGAGAGGAATATTAATAAATAGGGCAGATGGCATTTGGTTGAAGGGTCTCACATTTGTCTTCAGCTAACTGGAATGTCCTTCAGAAAGCAGCTCCTAAGTCATTCGTTTATTGCCACGTGTACCGAGGTACAGTGAAAAGCTTTTTGTCGCGGAACGAGAAAAGATGATTACAATTGAGCCATTCACATTGTACAGATACAGGATAAAGGGGATATGGTGAATCACGTTTAGTCTATGATAAAGCCAGCAATGTCCGAGCAAAGATAGCATGAGGGTTTCCAATGAGCTGGGTAGGACTGCTCTCTAGTTGTTAATAGGATGCTTCAGTTGCTTGATAACAGCTGGGAAGAAACTGTGCCTGAATCTGGAGGTGTCTCTGTACCTTTTGCCCGATGGAGGGGGGGAGGGGGGGGGAAGAGGGAATGGCCGAGGTGCGACTCATCCTTGGTGATGCTGCTGGCCTTGCCGAGGCAGCGCGAGGTGTGGATGGAGTCAATGGAAGGGAGGCTGGTTTGCGCGATGGAGAATGCCTTGTCTTGTTTGTGTGTTGCGCTGCTTGCTGTAGAATGTTCTCCACCTTTGCCATCCCCATGGTTACATCTCTGAATATGAGCGTTGTGCCGCATGCAACAATAACCCCTGGATATTTGGCAGCCGTGTACGGTAACGCACCCCACATCTGCCCAACCAATTAAAGTACCACTTCAGGAGTTTCCAATGAGTTCATTAACAACCTCAGTGGCTGAATAAGTTTTAAATTTTCCAGTGAAAATCCCCTGTTGGGAAAATCTGCACGGCACAGATTTCAGCTTCAATTATCAAATCCCCGATAAATCCATCCTTTCTTTAAGCGCTCAGGATTCCTTCCCGTAAACCCCAGAGGCAATGTATTTGGCAGAAATAAATGATAATTACGTGACAGTGTTGAAATATGTATTGTTTTCGCTGTGATTTTAGTATCTTATTGAGGAAAACTCTTTCTTTTGAAGAGAACTTTAAAGTTTTCTACTCTTCACTTCAGTATAGACGAACTGTCAAAGTCGGATTCTTTGTCTGTTCCAAGATGGCATCATCAACTGGGTTTTGTTTAGTTCAGTTTAGGGCTACAGGGGGTCAAGGAAAGAGAGTTCACTTTGAGGCCCTGTGTCCAGCCGCCCCAACCCCGTACCCTGCACCATCGCGCCGGTGCAGACTGTGTTCACCCACCGCATGTAGCGAGGTGTGGAACGCCACCTCCACGTCCAGGCTTCGATTTGACTGTCAACAAGTTAATATTCACTCATCTCAGGGATGATGGATATCCGTGCAGGCAGACGACTTGTGGAACCATTCCCATGGTGTGTGGCATTCCTCAGAGTGACCTCTCCTCCTTGCCCTGTGCTTTCTGCCTGAGTGCCAACTCCTGCTCATCACCAGCTGGGCCTCGATCACGGGCAGCAAGTAACAAGGCCATACATTTAACATCTGACGTTCCACGTAGCCTCACCACATTTACACTACCAAAGGATGCAGTTTAGAAATCAAAGCTGCATCACTCTCACTCTCATGCTCTCTTGCTCTCTCTCATTCTATCCCTTTCTATTTCACTCTCTCTCGCTCCCTCCCTCTGGTGCTATCTTGTTCTCTTTCTTTGCCTCTTTCTTGTTCTCTTTCTTTCTCTCTCTCTCCCCCTCTCCCTCTCTCTCCATCCCTCCCTCCCTCCGCCTCTCCCTACCTCCCTCTCTTCCTCGCTCCCTCTCTCCCTCTCTACCTCCCCCTGTCTCATTCCAACTCTCCAACTCCCACTCACCCACTCTCCCTCTCTACCTCTCCCTCTCCGTCTCCCTCTCTCCCTCTCTCTCCCTCTCTCTCCCTCTCTCTCTTCCTCGCTCCCTCTCTCTCTGATGTTGGATGCAAACACCCATTCAGTTGAGTGTAGTTTATTGTCACGTGTACCGAGGTACAGTGAAAAGCGTGTTGTGTGCTCACCAATTCATTCATTTAAATGGGGACTCGTGATCTGAGATTAGCAGATAATAGTGATTTGCTTTATTTAATAGTCTAGTTGTGTCGACACCTCTAGGAAGTTTTGAACTTGGACCCCAAGATCCCTCTGTACACCTTCTTTTGGCTTGACAGGAGCAGGCATGGTTAAATGGTGCAGAGCCTAACAATACATTCTGCAGTACATAGTATAACATTTCCTTTAGAAACATAGAAACATAGAAATTAGGTGCAGGAGTAGGCCATTCGGCCCTTCGAGCCTGCACCGCCATTCAATATGATCATGGCTGATCATCCAACTCAGTATCCCGTACCTGCCTTCTCTCCATACCCCCTGATCCCTTTAGCCACAAGGGCACCACCCAACTCCCTCTTCAATATAGCCAATGAACTGACCTCAACTACCCTCTGTGGCAGAGAGTTCCAGAGATTCACCACTCTCTGTGTGAAAAAAAGTTCTTCTCATCCCCAACCCCGTACCCTACACCATTTACAATTCCACAGAAGTTATTTACTTTAATTGCTCAGACTTCTTATTCTTGCGTACGGCGTGCACAGCCTAAAGTTGTAGGTCAACTTGTTCTATTTGATCTTTTTGTTTGTGCACGTCGGGTTGGTTGCTGGGTGGACCACGTGAAGGTTGCAATCTCCCACCCCATTGCTCAGTAAATGTGTACAACCTAGCTGAGGAGTTTCTTTACGTTTAAAATAAACTACATGTTAAAGGTGCGACAATTCTGATTGTCCTATGTCTTTCTGAACCTCTCTTGCTTTATTCTAGGTACTTGTGGACAATAGGAAAAAATGTGTGGAAAAGATGGAAGAAACGGTTCTTTGTTCTGGTGCAGGTAAGTGAGGCTTAGTTGACTTGATTCCTCTTTGGAATTAAATACATGATTAAAATTAAATTAAAAGCGCATCTCTGGATAGAAGGAATGGGTGATGTTTCGGTTCGAGACCATTCTTCAGGGAGGTTAGTTTGTGTGATGTCCTGGGCTGCATCCACAATTCCCTGCAATTGCACATATGCAGTGGTATATAATGAACAGCAGGTGGAAGCAATGAGAACAGCCTGGTGATATTTTCTTGACAAGTTTGTTCATTTCTCATAGTAGGATGCATGACCATGTCGTATGGTATTTAAAAAAAATATTGCCAAGGACGTTTCACAATCAGTCCAAAGAAAACCTCCTAATATCCCTCTTCAGTTTATTCATCAAGAATACATCCTCTGGTTTTCTCTGCAACTCTCCTCGGGGGCAGAGGGGAAACCTGGTAGAATCATCTAATGACAAGACTAGAGAATAGATTTAACGTGAGAGAGGCAAAGTCTAAAGGCGACGTGCAGGGCAAGATTTTACATAGAGCGATGGATGTCTGGAACGCGCTGCCAGGGGCGCTGGTGGAGGCAGTGTGGCGTTTAAGAGGCTTTTAGATGGGCACACGTATATGCAGGGAATGGAGGGACATTGTTCACGGGGAGGCAGAGGAAATTAATTTAACTAGCCATCATGTTTAGCACAGACATTGTGGGCCGAAGGGTCAGCTCCTGATCTATATTCGACACTCTAAATGCATTGCATATTAATTCAATTTTACCAATTATTTATTATATAGCTACCAGAAATAGAAGTGTGCATTATGAATCAGGCTGGTTAAAAGCCCTGTCAGTACTCGGGGCTCTCGTGGACATTTTTCAACGTGTCGAAAAATCTTCACGGGTCTTCCTGAGCGACCAACTGCCGTTAGCGTTACGAGCCGCTAAGAGACGTCCCCGAGCTCTGACGTACCCGCTACGTACATTCTACGTGCTTACCACGAGTTTGATTTTTTTTTTTAAACTCGGGAGAGCTCTTGAATGAACTCGTACAGTGGGACAGGGCTTTAAAGTGCGTTTATCTTTTATTGAAACAAACTGGTACATGGTAATTGATTCCCCATCAGTGTTGGTGGTCAAAGTTGAGCTCTTCATGTAGTGTCAATAAATAAGCTTCTCCACCTTAAAACAGCACCCTTGAAAAACCAATTTGATCACATTTGTACATTGTCACTTTATTCAAGTGTGTGTGCTCTCTCTGCAGTAGTGATTGAGTGGAGTGCACTCGGCAGTAATGTCAGTAGACCGATTCAACGGTAGCCTGCAAGCTTATTTATGTCAAGCACTCTGTGGATGAAAAGGAGGCTTTTGGTCACATCTCAGTGTTGGCTTCCAACATTTTTGTTTGTACAGATGCTCCCCGATTTATGATGCTTCAATTTACGATAGTTCGACTTTACGATCATAGAAACATAGAAAATAGGTGCAAGAGGAGGCCATTCAGCCCTTCGAGCCAGCACCGCCAGTCATCGTGATCATGGCTGATCGTCCCCAATCAATAACCCGTGCCTGCCTTCTCCCCATATCCCTTGATTCCACTAGCCCCTAGAGCTCTATCTAACTCTCTCTTAAATCCATCCAGTGATTGGCCTCCATTGCCCTCTGTGGCAGGGAATTCCATACATTCAAAACTCTCTGGGTGAAAAAGTGTTTCCTCACCTCAGTCTTAAATGACCTCCCCTTTATTCTAAGACTGTGGCCCCTGGTTCTGGAATCAGGCAATCGGCATCGGCAATCGGCATCGGCAAATTATCAAGATCGGCAAACGCTCGGCAGCGGCAGCGAGCCGCTCGTCACTTCCGGTCACATTGTGATTGCGTTGTATTAAATGCATTTTCGACTTGCGACATTTTCGATTTACGATGGGTTTTATCGGAACGTAACCCCATCGTGGGTCGAGGAGCAGCTGTTGTATCTCCTCCATCAATACAATTTTTTATTCCAATTTTTGATGACCTCCATAAAATCATAAGTCACAAGAGCAGAATTAAGGCAAAGATAGACACAAAATGCTGGAGTAACTCAGCGGGGCAGGCAGCATCTCTGGAGAGAAGGAATGGGTGACATTTCGGGTTGAGTCTCTTTTTCAGCAGAATTAAAGCATTTGGCGCATCGTATCTGCTTCGCCATTCAATCGTGGCTGATCTATTTTTCAACCCAATTCTCCTGCCTTCTCCTATAACCATAGACACCCTTATGCCCCTGTCCCACTTAGGAAACCTGAACGGAAACCTCTGGAGACTTTGCGCCCTACCCATGGTTTCCGTGCGGTTCCCGGAGGTTGCAGGTGGTTGCCGGAGGTTGCAGGTAGTGGAAGCTGGTAGGGAGACTGACAAAAACCTCCGGGAACTTCTGGGAACCTTGGGTGGGGCACAAAGTCTCCAGAGGTTTCTGTTCAGCATTTCCACTTTAAAAATACCCATTGACTTGGCCTCCTCCACCGCCTGCAACAATGAATACCACAGATTCACCACCCTCTGGCCAAAGAAATCCCTCCTCATCTCCATTCTAAAGGTATGTAAAAATGTCGCCTGTTTTCATTTTGCAGATGCGATTTTTCGTGCTGCATTTTTTTTACCCAGTTCAATGTTTAATTTAGTTTAGTTTAGAGATACAGAGCGGAAACAGGCCCACCGTCAGCCCACCGTCCGTGCCGACCAGCGATCCCCGCACATTAACCCATTAGGGACGTTTTTTACTTTTACCAAGCCAATTAACCTACAAACCTGTTCAAGAAGGAACTGCAGATGCTGGAAGATCGAAGGTACACAAAATTGCTGGAGAAACTCAGCGGATGCAGCAGCATCTATGGAGCAAAGAAAATAGGCGACGTTTCGGGCAAGAAGGGTTTCGGCCCAAAACGTCGCCTATTTTCTTCATCCATAGATGCTGCTGCACCCGCTGAGTTTCTCCAGCAATTTTGTGAACCTACAAACCTGTACGTCTTTGGAGTGTAGGAGGAAATATATATTATGATATACACAAAAAATATATTATTACGGTCTATAATTTAATAGTTCACAACATTTCTAAGTAAATATTTATGCCACGTACTGTAGCTATTTTTTGCTCTTTCTCCCCTATAATTTTTTTATACTCACAATCTTTTGAATTCTTGGAATCGCTGTGATTTGTTTCCCTATTCATATTGATTATATGTTTCCCTTTCGACAGGGTGGTTACAGTGAGTACCACTTGTCTCCTCTTCTCAGCAGCTGAGGACCCCTTATAGTCATCATTTTTAATAATTAATCATCCATGTTAGTTTTTCTTTAATGTTCTTTCCACAACTTGCTTTAAAGGACTAGAGCACATAGCTTTAAGTTTAAGAGAGCCTCAAAGATTAAAGGAGATGCGCGGGACAATTTGTTTTCCCCACTGAGTGTGTTGGGTGCTTGGATTGTGCTGCCAGGGCTGAGTAAAGTCCCCACTACTTTTTATTTTTTTATTTTTTTATTTTTATTAGAAGCAAATGTACAAGAGTAGAACAAACGGCATATCAAATGATACAGTTAATGTACAGCTTCAGTTTTGACTTTTTACCTTTAAAATAAAGGAAAAGTAAAGAGAAAGAACAAGCGAGAGAAAAAGAGGGGTGCAAAGATAGGACCCCTAGACTACCAGAGTGGTGCAGCCAATGAATGGGTAAAAGAAAGAAAGGAAAAAAAAGAAAAAAAAAAAGAACTAAAACAAAAAGAGAGAGAAAAGTGGAGATATACCTGGCCCTCGTCCCTCCCCACCCACCTCACCCCCCCTCCCCACCCACCTCACCCAACCCATAGTTGATTTAAAGCGAAAGTTGTGTTGCACCATACAATCCTTGTAAGAATTCGGTGAAGGTTGTCCATGTCTTGAAAAAATGATCTGTTTTTTCTGCTAAGACAAGTCTTAATATTTTCCAAATGTAGTGCCTCGGACTCCGGAAGTGGCTGCGCTGGTGAACGGCGGCGGCTCGCCTGCAGTCCGTTTGTTTTTACTTTTTTGTGTTGTTTTTTTTCGTTTTGGCTAGTTACGTTTTTGGTTTTTTAGTGTTTATGTGGGGGGTGGGGGGTTGAAACAGGGCTTGCTGTCTCTCCCTTCGGGGGAATGCAACTTTTTTGTCGTATCCCCCTTCTCTGCCTCCGTCTGCGCTGAGGCCTAATGGCGGAGCTGGCGACCTCGAGGCTCCGGAGGCAGCCTGTCAGGACTCGCTCTGGGCTCGCTCCCGTGAGGGCGGCCCAGCTCGGGGCTGGAACGGCACTCCCGTGAGGGGCTGTGACACTCCCGTGTGGGCGGCCCAGCTCGAGGGTAACGGCGCTCCCGTCCCGTCAGGGGGGCCCTGCCCGAGGGTGGAACGGCACTCACATGAGGGCGATCTGGCTCGGGGCTGGAACGGTGCTCCGGTGGCTGAGGCGGCGTTCTGGCGGCGGTGACCTGAGTCCGGGGTTCAGCCGCGGGCCAGTGGACGACGTCGTCAGTGACTGCGTCCGCTGGACTGGAGGGCGGCAGCTTCAACCACCCCGGGCCGCGGTGTTTGAGCCGGCCCGTTCGCGGAGCTCGGTGAGCCGCGGGACTGATTTTGCCATCGCCCGGTGGGGTATCGCCTCAGCGCAGAGGGAGAAGAGGAGGGAAGAGACTGCAGCCCTAAGATTTTTGCCTCCATCACAGTGAGGAGGTGCTTGGTGGACTCACTGTGGTGGATGTTAATTTGTGTTTACTGTTGTTTATTATTGTATTATTGTATGTATGACTGCAGGCACGAAATTTCGTTCAGACCGAAAGGTCTGAATGACAATAAAGGAAATTCAATTCAATTCAATTTAATGTTTGTAATCCACATCTTAACAGTAGGGACTGATGTGTGTTTCCAAAATTGAAGTATTCGTTTTTTCGCCGTTATCAGGCCATAATTAAGGAAACGTCTTTGAAATAGTGTTAGCTCAGAACAGGGCGGAGGTAGATACGATGGTTCATATGTTCTTAAGTTCTAGGAGCAGAGTTAGGCCATTCGGCCCATCAAGTCTATTCTGCCATTCAATCATGGCTGATCTATCCTTCCCTCTCAACCCCATTCTCTTGCCTTCTCCTCCATAACCCCTGACACCCATACTAATGGTGATGTTTTAGAGGCTTTTAGAAGGGCACATGGATATGCAGGAAATGGAGGGATATGGATCATGTGTAGACTGGGGAGATGAGATTAATTTGGCGTAGTGTTTAACACAGACATTGTGGACTGAAGAGCCTGTTCCTGTGTTGTACCGTTCTATGTTCAACCATTACAACATGGAGCATGGAAAAGTTATCCTTTAAACATGCGTAAACAGGCCCTTTGGCCCGCTGAGATCGCACCGACCAGCGATACCCGCACATTAGCACTAATCTACGCACACTCAGGACAATTGTTACAATTATACCAAGCCAATTAACCTACAAACCTGTAATGCCCCTGTCCCACTTAGGAAACCTGAACGGAAACCTCTGGAGACTTTGCGCCCCACCCAAGGTTTCCGTGCGGTTCCCGGAGGTTGCAGGTGGTTGCCAGAGGTTGCAGGTAGTGGAAGCAGGTAGATAGACTGACAAAAACCTCCGGGAACCACACAGAAACCTTGGGTGGGGCGCAAAGTCTCCAGAGGTTTCCATTCAGGTTTCCTAAGTGGGACAGGGGCATAAGTCTTTGGAATGTGGGAGGAAACCGGAGATCCCGGAGAAAACCCACGGCGGTCCCGGGGAGAGCGTAGAAACTCCGTACAGACAGCACCCGTAGTCAGGATTGAACCCGGATCCCTGGCGATGCAAGGCAGCCACCGCTGCGCCACCGTGCCATCTTTAGACTTCCTTAAAGGAATTAGATGTGGCCACATAGTACAGTACGAACTGCATTAAATAGAAAAGAAGAAAAATAACTGAAAAATGCAATTGTTTTCCAAGGAACATGACAAACAGTGGAGGTTGATCGTTCAGCTTGGAACATTGGATCATTGTGGATGGCACTAGCCTAAAGCAGGGACGATCCTGTGCATTCTAACAACCTTTACTCTCAGACAATCCAAAACTTCACTACTGGATCGTGGCTGGGGTCTGATGCAGCCTGATGGCCTCCTGAAGGCGTACAGAGGCACACAGAGCCAGGGAAGAGGCCCTGCAGCTCAATGGCTTGCATCAAGAACTTGTCATGGAATTCATCGTGTCACCCAGGAACGAAGCAGGAGGAGTGAGAGCTGCCATTTGCAGCAACTCTGACAACATCGGCACTAATCACTGAGATTGGCGATTGCTTCAATGTGACTGCCACCGAGACGACCGGCTCACATTGTTTATGACAGGATGTCACTCTGAACCTTGTCTGTTCTGAATGATAGAGCACAGGAACATCAGCAAAGGCTACAGCCCAACACTATACTATGTGGCAGTTCACAACCCTAGCGGAACCATCCTCAATGCAATTCAATAGGTGAACACTATACATGGCTGAGAACTCTGTCGCCTTGATATATTTTATAGGATATGAATATTTCTGTACAGCATTCAGACAATAGACAATAGGTGCAGGAGTAGGCCATTCGACCCTTCGAGCCAGCACCGCCATTCAATGTGATCATGGCTGATCATCCCCAATCAGTACCCCGTTTCCTGCCTTCTCCCCATATCCCCTGACTCCACTATAATTAAGAGCCCTATCTTGCTCTCTCTTGAAAGTATCCGGCTCCACCGCTCTCTGAGGCAGAGAATTCCACAGTGGGAAATTTGTGAAAGAAATATTTATTCAGAAATTCAGACACAAGGAACCGTAGATGCTGGTTTACACACCTGCTTCTGTCTGAAGAAGTGTCCTGACCCGAAAACCAAATGGTTCAATGGTGTCTGAAGAAGGGTCTCGACCCAAAACGTTGCCTATTCCTTCTCTCCAGAGATGCTGCCTGACCCGCTGAGTTACTCCAGCTTTTTGTGTCTAACTTTGGTTCAATGGTGTCTTATTATCAAATGTACCTCGGTGTAATAAAATTCCCGTTTTGAATGAGGTAGAATAAAGAGTTTGAGTAAAAGAAACAAGGATCGGCAGGTAATGGTTTGCAAGAAAATGACACAGAGTGCTGGAGTAACTCAGCGGGTCAGGCAGTATCGCTGGAGAACATGGATGTGAGACGTTTAGAGTTGGGACCCTCTTTTGGACTGAAGTCAAGTCAAGTCAATTTTGTTTCTATAGCACATTTAAAAACAACTCTCGTTGACCAAAGTGCTTTACTGAAGAAACTTCCCAACCCGAAATGTTACTTATCCATGTTCTCCATCTATACTGCCTGACCCGCTGAGTTACTCCAACACTTTGTGAAACGTCACCTATCCATGTTCTCCACAGATGCTGCCTGACCCACTCAGTTATGGTGCAGCAGCATCTATGGAGCTAAGGAAATAGGCAACGTTTCAGGCCGAAATCCTTCTGGAAATAGGCAACGTTTCGGGCCGAAACCCTTACGGGTTTCAACCCGAAACGTTGCCTATTTCCTTAGCTCCATAGCTGCATTTTTTAATAGAAGATTCGCCGTTTGTTTGCAAGGGCTTTTATTTCTTTGTTTTAGTTTGGTTTACTGCCACATTTACCGAGGTGCAGTGAAAAGCTTTTGTTGCGTGCTAACCAGTCAGCAGAAAGACTTTACATGATTACAATCGAGCCGTCCACATAGTACAGATACATGATAAAGGAAATAACGTTTTGTGCATGATAAAGTCCAAATCCGAGCGTCTCTAGTGAGGTAGATAGCAGCTCATGACCCCTCCCTAGTCTTTGCCACTTCGTCCCACTGTTTACAGCACAGATTATGACTGATATGCAGAAGAATCTTTATGAAGGCATTTTTTTATCTGACAATTTCTTAACTGCACCTTTCCATGTGTGCTTTCTTGAATTGAATACTATTTTGGTTGTAGCAGGTTTTTTCCTTTCGTTTGCTCCTTTGCGAAGTTATTTCATCCACTGCTTCGTCCGATCAGCTATTCCCCTCGTCCTTGATCAAGAGGTGGAGTCTGCAGCAAGGAACTTGAATGAGAACGCACGACACAGAGTAACGGGCCCACTGGGCCACAATGTCCATGCTGAACGTGATACCCAGTGAAACTAGTCTGCTCTACCTGCGCCTCATCCATATCCCGCTGTATCCATGAGCCGATCTAAAAGCCCCTTAAACACCACTGTCATATCTGCCTCCACCATCACTCTTGGTAGCACGTGCCAGGCACATACTACTCTCAGAGTGAAAAAAAATGTGCCCCGCTCATCTCCATTAAACCTTGCTCCTCTCGTCTTAAAGCCACGCCCTCTCAACAGCCATGTTCCTGATCCATATCCCTCCATTCCCACGTATCGACATGCCTATCTAAAACTCTTTTACAAGGCACCATCATATCTGCCTCCTTCACCGCCCCGGCAGTGCTGTTCAATCTGCCGACATCCTCTGCATAAAAATAACTTGCCCCACACATCTCCATTAAATTTTATCCCTCTCACCTTAAAGCTGCGCCCTCTATGACACTCCCATCCTGGCCAACAACGTACGCAAGATTTATCCCAAGCTCACTAAATTCCACCCGCCAAACTAGCAACATCAGGTGTGGAGGAAAGAACTGCAGGTGCTGGTTTAAATCGAAGAGAGACGCAAAACGCTGGAGTAACTTAGCGGGACAGGCAGCATCTCTGGAGAGAAGGAACGGGCGACGCTTCGGGTCGCGACCCTTCTTCAGACTGATGTCAGGAGAGTGGGCAGGACAGAGATAAAATGTAGTTGGAGACAGTAAGACTGGTGGGGGAACTGGGAAAGGGGAGGGGATGGAGAGAGAGGGAAAGCAAGGGCTACTTGAAGTTAGAGAAGTCAATGTTCATGCCGCTGGGGTGTAAGCTGCCCAAGCAAAATATGAAATGCTGTTCCTCCAATTTGCGCTTGGCCTTGCTCTGACAAACATCCGGTAACTAACATCAAAGTTGGGAGAGTGGCGATGTAAATTGGCTACAAATGCGATACAGCTTGAAAGCCCATATTGAAAGATATTGAAACCATTCTTCAGTTTCAAAATCTAAGTTTAAAAGGAAATGGTACTGTGGCAGGTCAACTTTCTCAATTAAAACACGTCTCATCCCATCTGTTTTGTGTTTGTGCTTCGTTAATTTTAAGGAAGCAACTAATTAATTGTCAGGATCTCTTTCTAAGTACACATCATTAGTGAGAATCTTTCCCGGTCACCCGCACACATCCATTGCTGCCAATGTCACAAGCAACACGTATTAAATTTCCAGTCGTTTGAGTTTGAATTTATTTGATTGTCATGTGTGTCGGTCAATGGAAGGACAATACGTGATTACAATCGAGCCGTCCACAGTGTACAGATACAGGATAGAGGAAATAACGTTTAGTGCACGATAAAGCAAGTAAAGTCCGATCAAAGATAGTCCGATGGTCTGCATTGAGGTAGATAGTCGTTCAGGACTGCTCTCTAGTTGGTGGTAGGATGGTTCAGTTGCCTGATAACAGCTGGGAAGAAACTGTCCCTGAATCTGAAGGTGTGCGTTTTCACACTTCTGTACCTTTTACCCGATGGGAGAGGGGAGAAGAGGGAGAGGCCGGGGTGCGACTCGTCCTTGATTATCCTGCTGGCCTTGCCGAGGCAGCGTGAGGTATAAATGGAGTCAATAGAAGGGAGGTTGGTTTGTGTGATGGTCTGGGCTGCGTCCACAATTCTCTGCCATTCCCTGCGCTCTTGGACGGAGCTGTTCCCAAACCGTGCTGTGATGCATCCGGATAAAATGGTTTCTACAGCGCATCTGTAGAAGTTGGTGAGAGTTGTTGGGGACGTGTCGGAGGACATGGGGGTAAGCTGTTAGTGGGCAGGATATCTCACTGTGGGCTCAACAAAGTGTAGATATTGATGTGGAATTTGGGTGCAAAGCAGAATTGCCATCATTTGTGTTTTTGTGTTTGTGACATATCTAGGTCAGCCAGTACACGTTTGCAATGTGCAGCTATCGGGAGAAGAAGGCTGAGCCTCAAGAGTTGCTGCAACTGGACGGATACACAGTGGATTACACAGACCCACAGCCAGGTGAAAGACTTCACTCCACACCCATTAGCTGGCTTCAACATTGACATCTAAAATGGTGACACCACAACACGTGACGATGTTGCTTAGAGGGCGGCACGGTGGCGTAGCGGTAGAGTTGCTGCCTTACTGCGCCAGAGACCAGGGGTCGATCCTGACTACGGGCGCTGTCTGTACAGAGTTTGTATGCTCTCCCCTTGACCATGTGGGTTTTCTCCGGGCGCTCCAGTTTCCTCCCACACTCCAAAGACATGCGGTTTGTAGGTTAATTGGCTTTGGTAAATGTAGAAATCGTGACTTGTCACTTGTGTGTAGGATAGTCTAGTGAATGGGCGATTGCTGGTCGGAGCGGACTCAGCAGGCCAAAGGGCCTGTTTCCGTGCTGTATATCTAAAGCCTAAAATCTAAAGTCTAAACTTGTATGGGTGATTGCTTGTCGGCACGGACTCGGTGGGCCGAAGGACGTGATTCCTATCTCTGTTGTATCTCTAAACTAAACCATATTAATGTTTCAAAGAGCCAAATCAGTATAGAATGAAACAGAAAGTTGATCGGCTGTGGAGATGACGTGATGTGATGTCACCATGTTTAGACTGCTTCCGGATTAAGAATGGAGTGGGGTGGTTCAGCAATGTGTTGTATTGTTATATGTTCACCTGATGATTTAATGAATAAACTGCTGAAAATCTCTGAGGCAAATGTGGACCGAGGTACAATTTAAACTTGTCATAGATGTCAAACTGTTAAAGCTGTGCTCTAAATACTATTATCCACAATAATAATAATATTTAATAATAATAAAAATAACAACAATAATATTTATTACAGTTCAGATTTAGAACAAGTGTTGTAAATATGGATGGATTATAACATAGTTGTGTGCTTAGTTTTGAAAGATGCAGCATGGAAACAGGCCCTTCGGCCCAACTCGCCCACACCGGCCAACAATGTCCCCGCTACTCTAGTCCCACTTGCCTGCGCTTGGTCCATAACCTTCCAAACCTGTCCTATCCATGTATCTGTCCAACATTGTTTTTCTTAAACAATGGGATAGTCACAGCCTCAACTTCCTCCTCTGGCAGCTTTTTACATACACCCACCACCCTTTGTGTGAAAAAGTTACCCCTTGGATTCCTATTAAATCTTTTCCCCTTCACCTTGAACCCATGTCCTCTGGTCCTCGATTCCCCTACTCTGGGTAAAAGACTCCCAATCTATTCCTCTCATGATTTTGCATATCTCTATAAGATCTCCTCTCATCCTTCTACGCTCCATGGAATAGAGACCCAGCCTACTCAACCTCTCCTTATAGCTCACACCCTCGTGTCCTGGCAACATCCTCGTAAATCTTCTCTAAACCATTTCAAGCTTGACAATATCTTTCCTATAACATGGTGCCCAGAACTGAACACAATATTCTAAGTGAGGTCTCTAAATGACCAACGTCTTATACAACTGCAACATGACCTCCCAACTTCTATACTCATAGAAGATCACCCGATCACACTAGTTCTGCGTTATCCCACTTTCACAGCCACTCCCTACCCACTGGGGACAATTTTTCAGAGGGCCCATTAACCTACAAACCCGCACGTGTCTGGGATGTGGGAAGAAACCGGAGCAACCGGAGGAAAACCACGCGGTCCCTGGTAGTGCATGCAAACTCCACACAGTCAGCACCCAAGACCCAGGATCGAACCTGGGTCTCCAGCACTGTGAGGCAGCGGCCTTACCAGCTGTGCCTCCGTGCCACCCTTTAATATTTCTAAATGCTGTGCAGTTGTCAAAATCTATTCAGTAAGTGACGTCTACTGTATGTGTCACACAATTTTCCACATCTTTCATTCGAGATATGTTTCCATTAACGTACGTGCACTGTGTACAATAAATTCTATCTCGTTATCATTGTGAATTTTACAATGTAAGTATTATTTTAAAGCGGTACCCTAACATGTTGGCAAGTTTGTGAGCAAGAGGCTTTTGTAAAAGTCAAGTCAAGTCAAGTCATTTTTATTTCTATAGCACATTTAATAAATAACTCTCGTTGACCAAAGTGCTTTACATTGGTGGAGGTACTAACGTTATACAACAGTGGTTCATAGATTAAGTACATACATACATACATACATATAGGACGACAGATGGCGCAATGGGCTAAGTGTTCGGCTGGCGACTGGAAGGTAGCCGGTTCGAATCCCGCTTGGAGTGCATTCTGTCGTTGTGTCCTTGGGCAAGACACTTCACCCACCTTTGCCTGCGTGTGAATGTGTGTGAGTGATTGGTGGTGGTCGGAGGGGCCGTAGGCGCAGATTAGCAGCCACGCTTCCGTCAGTCTGCCCCAGGGCAGCTGTGGCTACAGAAGTAGCTCACCACCACCGAGTGTGACTGAGGAGTGAATGAATAATGCGATGTAAAACGCCTTGAGTATCTAGAAAGGCCCTACATAAATCCCATCCATTATAATTATTATTATAGCCCTCACTCAGAGGATGTCAAGAAAGAGAGTAAAGATGAGTTTTAAGTCTCGACTTAAAGGAGTCGATGGAGGGGGCAGTTCTGATGGGAAGGGGGATGCTGTTCCACAGTCTAGGAGCTGCAACCGCAAAGGCGCGGTCACCCACGAGCTTATGCCTAGACCGCAGGATGTTCAGCAACCCCAAGTCGGCCGATCTCAGGGACCTGGAGGTGGTGTGGTGGGTGTGGCAGACTTTTGATGTAGGTGGGGGCAAGCCCGTTAAGGGCTTTGTAAACATAAAGAAGGATCGTGAAATTTATTCAGAACCGCACAGGGAGAGAGTGGAGATTGGCAACAGCTACGTGAAACCAGGGGCCTCGATGCTTTTCCCCTGGGTTAAAAGATATATTTACTGTCTGCTGAGATAGTAAAAGCAGTCTTCTCATCCAGCTGTTGAATGATTTATCCTGCAGGTCTGGAGGGCGGTAGAGCATTCTTTAACGCCGTTAAAGAAGGGGACACGGTGATCTTCGCCAGCGACGATGAACAGGACCGCATCCTTTGGGTTCAGGCCATGTACCGTGCCACCGGTCAGTCCCACAAGCCCATCCCTCCAACTCAAATCCAGAAACTCAACGCCAAGGGAGGAAGTGTCCCGCAGCTGGATGCACCCATCTCCCAGTTCTGTAAGTTGCTCAGCATATTAGCTTTGAAAATGCACCTTGCATGGTTACCGACTGTTCTTTTGGCACACGGCTAAAGGGCAAAAGACGAGGATATTTGTTTCTATGGTGTGATAGCACAGAAAGGGCTTCCATGTCCCTCAGGTATTTTGTAACATTTGTGTCCACATCAGTATTGAAACTGAAAATTTACCAAATTTAATTTTTTGTTGTAGGTTTTTTTTTGCTGCTTGTAGAAAAAAACATGTTTTGACAGATGACCCTGTAATCATAAAGTTACATGAGACTGATTGGTGCCAAAACACTGCAAATTGTTGCTCAGTTTTATGCTGTTTGGAATTGACTAGATCAACTAGGATCCCAATTCCTGTAACACCTAATTCTGTTGAACTTCCTTTTAGAGATACCTGCTTATCTTTTTTTTTAAATATTTTTTCTTTGCTTATAATCATTTTTAATTGTTTTTTGCTTTTTTTATCTCATATTCTCGCAGCTGGGCCATAATTTGTGTCGATAGCAACAAGAAAGCTGGGGCCATTTTTGTGTTGGTTGCTAGTCCACACAGACCTATCTCTCCCTTTCAGGATAGACATTACATTTTCATCCCTCCCATTTACACAACATTCACAACATAGGCCATAGTTGATGTGTGTGTTACCACTGTGAGCGCTCCCATTAGTTTCAACGGCTTCTGGACAACACAGACAGTGATGTGGGTGTGGGTGGGGGCATTGCCCTTGCTGTAAGAGCATCAATGAGAGCATAACAGAAGTAGATAGAGATGACAGAATGTGATGTCAACGTCACTTCCACATAAACAGGGCGGCACGGTGGCGCAGCTTACAGAGCTTGCAGCGCCGGAGACCCGGGTTCGATCCCAACTATGGGTCCTTGTCTGCACGGAGTTTATACTTTCTCCTCATGACCACATGGGTTTTTTCCCGACATCTTCAGTTTTCTCCCACACTCCAAAGACATACAGGTTTGTAGGTTAATTAGCTTGGTATAAGTCTAAATTGTCCCTAGTGTGTGTAGGATAATGTTATTGTGTGGGGATTGTCTGTCGACTGCGGTGGGCTTGCAGGTAATCTATTCCTGCAAAATATATTTTTTAATATGTAGTTTAGCCTCTGGAGCTATTTTGAAAAGCCACCTAGAGAACTCACATAAAGCTGGAGTAACACAGTGGGGCAGACAGGACTGGCCCAGCCTGAAGAATGGTCTTGACCCAAAGCATCACCCATTCCTTCTCTCCAGAGATGCTGCCTGTCCAGCAGCCACTGCCTTACTCCAGCTTTTTGTGTCTACCTTCGGTTTAAACCAGCATCTGCAGCTCCTTCCTACACAAACCTAGAGAGCTCGTTCATTGTGCACGTCACAGGCAGGTAGCAGCGTGCGGAGAAGTGTTGCCACAGAGGTAAGAGTGAGAGGAGCAGCTGGTGGAAGTGGGAGGAGGTAGCGTCATCCTTCAGAGAGCAAGGGAGTGGTGTGAGTGGTGTGACGGCAGCCAGCGGGACAAGCCACTTATTGATATCAGTGGTAACACCTCCACTTTGAAAACTCTAGTGAGGTCATTGAATTTCTATTGGCATTGCAACCAAATCCTGGGAGCTAAACCTCCCGTTGTTTACTTTCTCAATGACCTCGCATCACTGTAAGTAGTTAGAGCACAGAACAGCACGGCATAGAACAGGCCCTTCAGCCCACAATGTCTGTGCCAAACATGACGCCAAGATCAACTCATCTCTTGCCCGCATGTTATTCATATCCCCCCACTCCCTGCATATTAATGTGCCTAACTAAAAGCCTCTTAAATGCCACTATCGTATATGCCTCCACCACCACCCCCAGCAGCACGTTCCAGGAACCCACCACCCTCTGCATAAAGAAAACTTGCCCCGCACCTCTTATAGAGTGATAGGGTCATACAGCATGGAAACAGGCCCAACTTGCCCATACCACCCACATGCCCCATCTACACCAGTCCCACCTGCCTGCGTTTGGCCCACATCCCTAAACCTATCGTATCCATGTACCTGTACCTGTATCTCCTTTAGACTTTGCCCCCCCCCCCCCCCTCCAAAAGCCTCTTAAAGGCCTCTGTTCAGAAACTCTTTTAGTCTCTTGAGTCACGTTCCTTCTATGTCCACTGCCTTTACAAAGGACAATGTCTTCAATGTGGCATTGCAAAGGTTGGGCTTCCTTCAGTTATCTTTCACTACCTGCTTTCCCTTTGCAGAACGAATACTTCTCTGAACTTTGGTCCACCTTTGAACCACTTTAACAGGTGCAGATCCAGCACTTACTTTATGCCTCCATAGCATAGGGCGGCACAGTGGTGCAGCAGTAGAGTTACTGCCTCACAGCGCCAGAGACCCGGGTTCGATCCTGAACACGGGTGCTGTCTGTACGGAGTTTGTACGTTCTCCCCGTGACCTGTGTGGGTTTTCTCCGAGATATTCGGTTTCCTCCCACACTCCAAATACGTGCAGGTTTGTAGGTTAATTGGCTTGGTATAAAATGTAAATTGTCCCTAGTGTGAGTAGGATAGTGTATGCGTGCGGGGATCACTGGTCGGCACGGACCTGTTTTTGCCCTATATCTCTAAACTAAAACTAAATCCCCCTGCTCCCACCACTCACCAATAGACAATAGACAATAGGTGCAGGAGTAGGCCATTCGGCCCTTCGAGCCAGCACCGCCATTCAATGTGATCATGGCTGATCATCCCCAATCAGTACCCCATTCCTTCCTTCTCCCCATATCCCCTGGCTCCGCTATCTTTAAGAGCCCTATCTAGCTCTCTGTTGAAAGTGTCCAGAGAACCGGCCTCCACCACCCTCTGAGGCAGAGAATTCCACAGACTCACAACTCTCTGTGAGAAAAAGTGTTTCCTCGTCTCCATTTCCAGCCAACTTGCTAAGTCCTTGGTTCATTATCTTGAAAGACCTGAACAAACTCAACATCATCTTTGCACACACTTGCATGGACAGCACTTTCAAAAGGCACGATCAAATTTCCAGACCGCGTGCCAAAACATGTAACCGTATTTCAAATTCACAAGGAACAAGTGGCTCATGTATCTGTTAAAGTACAAGCACAATAAATATTGCTGCTCCAAATATGGTTCACTGCAGTTATAAGCTATACTAGGTTTATATAGTTTAATGTTTAAATTGCCCAAGCAGATGCTAATAGATCCTGCTATTCATGAGAGCTAACATTCCAAGTTTAATTCTATCTTATCTGGATATACTTTTTTGGAAAGAAGGCTTATATTGGCTGTTCATTTATGACTTGTAAGGATTTTAATCTGGGGTTGGATACCAGTTGGGATTAAAATTGTACAGTACATTTACAGTTATACATTTTATAAGCAAACTACTCTATTGAAACTTTAAACTGAAGGGTGATGAAAGAGAATTGTATAGGGGAACTGCTAGATTTAATATTTCTGAACATTTTTTCCGCAGTTAAGAATTTTAGTTTTTTTAAATGCCTGTTTGATCCAGGCAGATGTTCATTAGCATGAAAATGTTTTGGTTGATAAATAGTTTATTAGTTATCAATATATTAAAAATTGATAACAATAACAGTCTTGATGTTAACCATTTGACTCCCACATTAAGAGCATGGATCAGCTACGAGATTCGACCCTTTATCAGCAGAGAATTCACTGGACTTTTTCTTTTTTTTTCGCTGAAGGTTTTTACTTTGTATTTTTCCTGTGAAAATGTGCAATGATTTCTTGTCACGATATGGCCTTTTATTTTGACTCTCCGATGGAATACCTAAGGGACATGCTTACATTAAAATAGATTGTAATTGATGTATGCAGCAAACCATACCCTAGTCAAAGGGTAAAAAAAAAGGAGGCAATTCAACACAAAAGCAATTGATAAACTTTGAGGAATAGCAAAAGAGATTGACGGTAAAATATTTTACGCCGTATATATCTGATCAATGATTGGAGAGTAATATAGAATTTCTCGAAAAAACTACTGCTGTTTGACAGTAACCTTTCCGTAATAATTATATATTGATACGTCTTCAATGTAATATTATTATATGTTAATGACGGAATGATCTCCCACTGGGTGACAATGGAAAATAAGTCCCTAAAAAGACTGTTCATTCCAATGAAATCAGAATAATATACGTCAGAAAATAAAACCACCAGCTACGTGAGACTTTGCATTTCCTGTCCTTATTATTATTTGAATACTTTAACATGGATTAATTCACTGTCTTTTAATTATTTTTGAATTATTTATTATTTCCAATGGTAACCGCATCCCTGCATAATTCTTCACCGTGTTACATCCCTATGTAAACCCTCACCCTCCCAGTCACCCTGCTCCTTCTAACCCTTCATGCAAATGTCTCCCATCCCCAAACCCCTCATTTCACCGTTACCCCCCTTCTTTCCCCCCTCCCCACTGTCCCCTTCCACCTACATCTCTCTCCCTCCGCCTCACATTTCGCTCCTCACCGGACTCCCTTTGTCTCTTTTTCACCTCGAGCCTTTGTCCAACCATGTACACAGGGAAAACTCCCTCTTACCTGTATCCACCTGTCACTGAATCTGAAGTAAACACAGTCGAACAGAAGGGTGATCGAGTCACACAGCATGGAACAGGCCCTTCAGCCCATCTTGCCCACACCAACAAAGATGCCCCATCTACACTAGTCCCACCTGCCTGTGCTTGGCCCATATATATATCCCTCTAAATCTCTCCTACCTGTCCAAATGTCTTTTAAATTGTGTTGCAGTTCCTGTCTCAACTACCTCCTCTGGCAGCTCGTGGCATATACCCACCACTCTCTGTGTGAAAATGTTGCCCCTTCTTCTTCTTCTTTTCATGCCCATCTTGTTACTAATCGTGCCCTTGCTGTCATCGTTCGTCCTGAAAAGGAAGCAAGCTTCCGGCGACAATCAGTGGGAGCCATCACTTGTGGCAGTAGATGAGGGTGGTGGCAGAATTAGCTCAGGATACTTCCAGTTTCTAGCCCCGAGTCGTGATGTTGCCCCTCAGGTTCATAATAAATCTTCCCCTTATACAGTACCTTAAACATATGTCATCTGGTTCTCGATTCCCCTACTCTGAGTAAAAGACTCTGCATATTCACCCTATCTATTCCCCTAATGATCTTATACACGTCCATCAGATGTTGTATGAGAATAAACAATAGACAATAGGTGCAGGAGTAGGCCATTCAGCCCTTCGAGCCAGCACCGCCATTCAATGTGATCATGCCTGATCATCCCCAATCAGTACCCCGTTCCTGCCTTCTCCCCGTATCCCCTGACTCCGCTATTTTTAAGAGCCCTATCTAGCTCTCTCTTGAAAGCATCCAGAGAACCTGAGGCAGAGAATTCCACAGACACTGTATCTTTTTTGCATACTTGGCTAATAATTTAATTACAGTACAATACAATTACAATACAACACAAAGATCACCCCTCAACCTCCCACTCTCCAAGGAATAAAGTCCGAGCCTTTGCAACCTCTCCCCAGACTTATTCTAATCTGGCACGTTGGATGGACCTTCTCCCCACGTGCCAATTTCTCTGTGAGACGCATGTGGGTCTCTACATTGATGTCCATATGTCCAGCGCTGGCATGGGCTTAAACTGGCAGTGGCATCTTCCACGATACCACCTGTGCTGCTGAATGTCCCTAGACATTCAGTGATGGTGGACCACCCATAGAGTGTCCCAAGGCTGGCAAACCTGCCCGCTAAACCAACACCAGGTTCCATCTGCCACCAGCCCAACGGTCAGACTGAAATGAAGAGGAAGAAACTACAGCGGGAACAACACTTTAAATATTCTCACTGGCGTCTATGTGTGTGGAAAGCTATTCATGTGTATTGTTTAATCTTCTTTCAATTCTTCATTTCTTTACCAGCGTTTTTAACAGTTCCTGTGTGTTTTTGAATGGTTCAAAGAGATGAACAAACCAATATAATCAAAGATGGACAAAAGTGCTGGAGAAACTCAGCGGGTGCGGCAGCATCTATGGACCGAAGGGAAAAGGCAACGTTTCAGGCCGAAACCCTTCTTCAGACGTTTTGGCCCGAAACATTGCCTACTTCCTTCGCTCCGTAGATGCTGCCACACCTGCTGAGTTTCTCCAGCACTTTTGTCTACCTTCGATTTTCCAGCATCTGCAGTTCCTTCTTATATATATATGTTATAATCAAAGACTTGCCCCACCCCAGTCACTCCTTCTTCTCCCCGCTCCCGTCCGGCAGAAGAAACTTGAAAGAGCGCACCACCAGACTCAGGAACAACATCTTCCCCTCTGTTATCAGGCTTCTGAATGGTCCTTCCTTAAGCTAGTGTACTGTCCGATTCACCTGTAAACCATTGCAAACATTGGACTTTGTCTGTGGAACTGGTGCGCTGCAGTGCTGAGAACTATATTCTGAGCTCTGTATCTTCCCCTTTGCTCTATCAATTGTACTTGAGTTTGATGATTGTATTTATATATAGTATTATCTGAACTGTTTGGATAGCGTGCAAAACGAGGCTTCTCACTGTACACGTTGGTGCAAGTGACAAAAATGAACTTAAGCCTAATCCATTGGCAAGTTTTGGCTGCCTTTGGGCTTGTATCTACAAACATAGAAACATAGAACCATAGAAAATAGGTGACCTACTAAGCGTGCCACCGTCATAGTCTTTCAAATAAAAGTACACTTGACCAAATATTAAAGGACCTATTGTCATTAGGATCCATTAAAGGATCACTGACTCCAATCTGAAAATCAATTCTGTCTCCAATCTGAAAATCAATTCTCTGCTACCACTCACTGCCTCCGACCACCAAGATAATTTGTATCCGATTTGCTACCTTATTCTGAATCCCATATGCAAGTGCGTGGAAGACTATGTTCCCCGACAGAAAACCATGAACGGCGAGGTATATTTACAGGTTAAGGCAGGTTACTCGGAGAATGTGGCACGGTCTGAATATGACAACTGGCTGCAAAGCAAGGTCAGACAACGACATTGGTGATATTGCAACCACACCTGAGGAACTGAATGCTCTTCTACGTTCAGCCTCGTGAGCCTCTCCCCAGGGTGACTGTTGCAGAGGTTAGATCGGCCTTACTGAGGGTAAACCCACGTAACGCAACCCGCCCAGAAGGACTGAAACTGGAATTGAGGCTCAAAGACACAAAGTGCTAGAGTAATTCAGCAGGTCAGGCAACATAGAAACATAGAAAATAGGTGCAGGAGTAGGCCATTCGGCCCTTCGAGCCTGCACCGTCATTCAATATGATCATGGCTGATCATCCAACTCAGTATCCCATACCTGCCTTCTCTCCATACCCCCTGATCCCTTTAGCCACAAGGGCCACATCTAACTCCCTCCTAAATATAGCCAATGAACTGGCCTCAGCTACCTTCTGTGGCAGAGAATTTCACAGATTCGCCACTCTCTGTGTGAAAAAATGATTTTCTCATCTCGATCCTAAAAGACTTCCCTCTTATCCTTAAACTGTGACCCCTAGTTCTGGACTTCCCCAACATCGGGAATAATCTTCCTGCATCTAGCCTGTCCAACCCCTTAAGAATTTTGTAAGTTTCTATAAGATCCCCCCTCAATCTTCTAAATTCTAGCGTGTAACATCTCCGGAGAACATAAATAGAGAATCCAAAGACAGGGCAGATCCTAAAGGTCACCTATGCATGTCCTCCAGAGATGTTGCCTGACCCGCTGAGTTACCCCAGCATTTTGTTTCTGTCTTTGGGTAGATGGATTGGCAACTCGCTAAAGAATGGGAATTTGAGGCACGTGCTTTACTTCAAGATCCAGTGCTGTCTATTCAGTTAGTCTATGTTGTCCATCCATTTTAATCTGCTTGTATTAAAATGATGATTCCCCTCTTATTTTCCAGTTGCTAAGAAGGATAAGCACTTGAAAGTTAAACGTAACCACCTCTCCACAGATGCCGATTGTCTTGCAATGTGTTCTCAGGTTCTGGTATAAATAATGCATGTTAGATTCAGGCATTCTTTGGCTACAAGTCTACAAGTGTGGGCCATTGATTCCGGGTGCCCTGCATCCGTGCAGCAAGCATAACATGTACACATTATATCCTATCACACACAATCACGAGAGAGTAATTAGCGTTACCGTAATTAGATATTACCAGTGGATTTTGATGAAATGTGTTTAACTGCCCTTTCAACAGAGCACTGAATATATTTATGTACATCTAACAGTAAATATCATTAAAATAATTTAAATATGACGCAAATGTAAAAATGTCACAGTCAAAGCGAATCTTCAAAGATCAACAAGCAATTTATTTTTTTAATAAAAACATCCTCAAACCTGATCACCATGTTTTGTGTTAGACTCTGTGTGACCTTTCTTAATACATATTCAGCCAGCTGTCTACTTTTCCTGTTATTTTAATGATAATTATATTCCTGCATGTAGGCATATTTCACCTTAAAGAAATCTGTTTCAAATGACATCTGTTGTGTTACTAACGTACAGATATATAGTGCAGTCAAAGAGTTTCATGCTGTCAATTAGTCATATTTTAATGAAACAAGGTAAAGTTGCCGTCCAAAAATATTTTACACGCAATTTTTTTCTTTGCCAGTCTACATAGTTTACCAGAAGTTTCTGTGTTGATTTCTGACCTCCGTTAATGACCTCCATTAATTAGTTTTTAGCCGTGTATAACTAAAAAAAAAAATCCTTATTTTTGCCTCATTATTGACCAATAATAATTCCGTGCCAGTATAAATTTGGTGGACAGATTCGTAGTTTACAAATTGGGAACATCTTATGGTTTATGTGTTTTTAGTATGCAACGATTTTTACAATTTAATCTATTTGGTATAAAATATCTTGGTGACTTTAACCACGAGAGAAGTGTATTTGCTCGATGTTATGTTGTCTTTTTTCTTTTCTTTTTGTTCTCTTTTACTTTGCTTGAACCCGTGTACTTTGAATGATCTACCTGCTGCTAGGTTATAGGGCTCCTATCTGCTTTCGTAAGCCTTGTTGCTAGTCTTTACGTTGTTCTGGTTTGTTCCTTCTTACCCTGCTAACTTCTAGATGGATTAAAGGGTAAGTGCTTCCCTGTAGTTGGCACAGGTCAGATAATCAGTACTGATTATCTGACAAATGCAATGTGTTTTATTTTTCTCTCTTCTCAAATATCTCATGTTTAGAATTCTCTAGTGTAATACTCATGTTTCCTGAATTTAGGTTGTGACATGAAAGCTTCCATACTGCAAATCCAGATGCATGTGGTACTTACATAATTGCCCCCCTATCTGGCTTTTATATTGTAGGCAAAGACTCCTCCTAGTAAGACTTGAATGATTCTTAACATTTTCTAACCTCCATGCAATGTAAATGTGAATTAGCATCACAAAAGACATCAGTAATATATTTGTTCAATTATCTCTCTAGCTAATTGACTGTGTAGTGCTTGAAAACAGATTGCCTTGCTCAGTGATATCATAATGCCTGCTTCTTCACAGCAATGATTAGCACCAGGGTGGTAATTATAGTCTTCTGCCAGGATAAGCAGAACAAATAAACTCCACATTTATTTACAAGCTCTGGTTTTCTGTATTCTTTCCATACTTATTCAACAACATGTGTTGTATCACATGAGTGTTAGTATGTAAAGTGTTTAAAATGTGTGTGGAAACAAAGGTATTATGACATTGCTCCAAATTAACCTTCGGTAATCATTCCAATCGATTGAACACATTAAAATCTTAGCAATTTTTCTTGAATTAGAGTAATATACTACAACTCTTTTTTTATATCAGACCGCCAACTTTATCAAAGAAAATATCTTTTTTTTTTTCCATTTAGAACATATTTTAAAATGGATTAGGACCTGCAAAAATATTTGGTGTTTAAAATGACATTGCATTGTTAAAATCCACTCTGTTTACTGATGTCCGTCCCAGCACTTTAAGTGGTTGCCGCACGCCGATTTTTTTTTGGATTTGGGAAGTTATTGCATGGAGTTTAGTAATGCGGGTTTTACTCGCAGGAGACGGTTGCAAAGATTGTGGGAGCTGGCAAATATGTAGTTGGAGTATTCCGGGATCAATACTGAGGAGTAGATGATGCCATCCCTCCTTATCATGGAAAATACTCCGGTTTGCCCATAGACTTGACGTTGGATAACAGGCAGAAAATTCCAGAACTTAAGACAGATCTTATTTCTTTCTGTTTGATGCCTGACCAATATTCTGTTTATTCTTTTTTTTTCTTTTCTTTTGCTGTAGTTCATTTTTTGGTGGAAATACAGGCTGTTTGTAAAACTCCGAAAGGTTCCCGTGTGATGCAAAATGCAAGCCAGTATTCTCTTGTATTTGCACCAAACTCCGTTGCTATCCTATTAGATTAATTTTTGGTAGTTTTGTATGCTTTAAACGCTACATATTTTTATCATCTATACACTGCCGTGATATTTTCAGTATTTTCAATTGCTACATTTGAGGAATGCAGAACTACAGTCCAGTGAATTTAACCAATTCACTTAATGTGCATGTTTCTCTCTTTAACTGCAGTACACTATAACTGACTTTAAATGCACTGATCCTTTGCACAACTGACTAGTGTAGAATCCTGCAAATTCATACTAATTCAATTTTTATTGACATTTATTATGAAATATAAGGGAAGATTTAAAGTAAGTTTTCCACAAAAAGTAATTGAATATTAATCAATTCTCCCCCTATTTGTGGGGGGGTGGAGGGAAACTACTGGCTATCTGATCAGCCTCCATATTTTTTGGTTAAAAAAAATATTTTCCATCACTTACTTAAGGTAAGCTACTTGTAGTTCCTTGAAGAACCCAACTAAAACGAGCATCCCCTGGTCCACTAGGGAACGATGGTGTGCTGCAGTATACTCGTCATGTTCTTGTTATGTGCCGTTATCGAATGCTGGGGCATTGTCATCCAGGCCAGCAAACATGTATTTTAATAAGACATTAGAAATATGCCATAATAGTTCTGTTTCATTTTTTTTTTAATTTGTTTGATGAATTTGTAAATCTCTTTGCTGGTGAATGCACAAAGGTATGTATCTTTGATATTTACATTTTCAAATGCTGAGAGATATCTAATGCAGGTCAGTTTCTCGTTAGAGCTTCCGAGCCCACCGAACATTCTCGCAGCGAGTACCTACAAAAAAAATGGATAGCTGCCATCAATCATTGTCATTTCTTCTTTTCACTTCTCCGACTGAGATTGAATGGTGTCATTGGTGGTTATTGTCTAAAGCGGAGCTTCATCCTTTTAATGTCAAAGAGATATGACGCGTGTGGTTTCACTAGAGGACCCTGATGGAAAGTCACCTTTTTCATATCTGACATCTCACTGTGAACTTTCCGCAGGAAATATTGATAGATTTGCCTGACATTCAGTGCCTCGTGCTGCTAACAACTCAGAAAGAACTGCAGTCGAAAATTGGCTGCAGCTAATCACAAAGATAATAATATTTTTAAGAATGATTTATAAATTAGAGACTTCAGTTATTTTTACATTCTCTCAAACTCAGGTTATAATCTTTTTATTAACGGATTTATGAATTAAAATTACATAAATATGTCATCTTTTAAAGCAAAGGTTATTTTTGTTTTCAGGGACAGATAAGTGTCACTCGTTAAACCAGACAAACCCTCATTGGAGCAGTGCGGTTTCATGTACTGCAGATTAAAAGGTTTTAATTCATTTAAACAAATCTCTTGCATTGCACTAATTGCCATTTGACAACCGACATGCCCTGGATGCGAGGGGAATTCGCAATAGTATTAACTGATAATTGTTGTATCTTATAAACATCCCTTGCACAACTCACTTCAGAGATAATTGTAAAAACATAAAAATATTTAAGATAGCAACAATTTCCATTCTCCTACAACATAAATAGTTCAGCATCCCAGCACAGTCACTAAGTTTATTTCCAGTGTTATTATATAAATGAAGAATTGCAGCGAATATTGTCATTGCAGTTCCTCACATTATACATTGCCTCTTGAGTCAACCTTTTTTTTTACTGTAAAATGCATCAATTGGAATAATGCTTTGTATAAAACATTAAGTACAGAAATTCTATACATTTCCTGAAAAGTCAGTATGAAATAAAATATTTTTTTAATTATCGATCATCTGGAATCTTGCTCACTTCTTGAGATTGTGTTGATATTTCTGCATCCAATTGAAATGTAATCAATTTGTGCAGAGACCTCGACAACTCAACAAATGATTTGCTGTTTCATTTATTTTCTAACTTTACTTATTATAATGGTAGCAGCAGAATTACGTTGTAAACGTAATCTCAAATCCTATAAATATTCACTTTTGAAATCTGTAAAATAAGACCTTGCCTCAAAAGGATTATTCATTTCTGAATATATAAATAATATATATATATATATATATATTATAAATAGAATCTGTAATCCAGAGCTGCTATTTCTCTACTGGTAACCCAAAGTAACCAAATGAAGCAGTTTTATCTGCTGTATCATGAAATTAAAATATCAACGAGCTTGCCCCAGATTTCCATTTAAATTTATTGCACAACAAACCACACTTCAGTGATCCAGATTCTGACTCTGTATCGCACTACGAAATTGTACAATCTTTGCTTCTACTTTGACAGGTGCTGGAAGAATACACTTAGTTTACTTGGCAACCCAGCACTCGAAAAATGGAAGATATCTTCCTTTGAGATAATCTTCTTTCGGAAGATTCCGAAGAATATCTTCCGTCTGAAGATATCTTTCTTGAATTCCCCCACACTAATTTTGTAACTGAGGCTGTGGACTTTAGTGGACTGACTTCTCCGAGTTTTTAAACACAAGTTCATAGCATAAGCCTGCATCATTACTAACCTCATTGAATTGTAAAACTGGACTTTGAATTGTAAAAACTTCCATGTTTTGAGCTCACTCAACATTTAGACTCCAAGCTGTGAGATTGCCTGACGTCTTGTAGTATTGGTCTCCAAAATACTCTTCACAGAATTTCAATGTTCCATTAAAGTTTGACGTTATTGCTCAGTGTTGGATTAAGAATGCCTGCATCAGTTCAAATCATCGAACATTGGCAGCCATTAACGTCGATAGTGTTAGTGTAAATATCTGTCAAATTCACCAACAGTTGATTAGGAAAGATTTAAACTCTTAAATATAGCACTCCAGAACACTGAAAAGTAATTTCATTTTTAACATTTGAATAAATCTTTTCTTTTTGCAATGTTAAACTTTTAAACGTGTAAAAACTCCTTTTTATTATTGCTTTAATATTTACTAAATAGAATGAAAAAAAACAAAATGAAAAGAACAACATTTCATTGTCAGTAGTAATACTTCTTTCACTTTTATATTGAAACTTTTGCCTCATTTCAAACCATTATCATATTGCTTCTATTTTACCAAAGTACCAAACCATTGCTTCATTCTAAATTGACCTGTCAATGGACAGAATCATAACCTTAAACATTCATAACACTTGACAAAACTCACGTAACTTGTGTAATACTGAAGCACTCCTATTTTGGGAAATACAAATGGATTATGGGAAAGGTCATAAGTGATAGGAGCAGAATTAGGCCATTCGGCTCATCAAGTTTACTCCGCCATTCAATCATGGCTGATCTATCTCTCCCCCTAACCCCATTCTCCTGCCTTCTCCCCATAACCCCTGACACCCATACTAATCAAGAATCTATCCATCTCTGCTTTAAAAATATCCATTGACTTGGACTCCACAGCCTTCTGTGGCAAAGAATTCCACAGATTCACCACCAAAACACACAAAACAATGGAAAGGAGGAGACTGATGTTAAAAAAATAAGCATTCCTATCTGATAGCATTTGAAAAACAGTTCCTGTAACAGGAAACTGACTGTATGCAGCCATAAACTGCTAAACCTCTCCTTAATTCAATTGATGCTCCCAGGACATGACCAGCATCCAGGGTGTATTTGACCACACTCATTTTTGTTTCTTTTGCATAGCTGAAGTATTATAATATTTCAGCTATGTATGTTGAGATTTATTAATTACACCCTAGGTGTTTGTGCCTATAGTTTGAATAGAAAGCATGAATGCTCCTACTTCATTAATTCATAGCAAATAGCAGATTGTAACCTTCCCGTGCCAGTACTTTATGTCTTTTTGTTTAGTAGGCACAGCTATAGTGTCAGACTGCTTTCCATTTTGAATCCATTTTAATTCACAAAGAAGAATTTCTGAAGAACTTCAATACATTTAATAGCCATCCATAATTTTTCAACCACAGTCTTGCTGAGGTTAGAATAATCGTGTTATATTGATGCCCATCTACTCGACGTAGGAAAAAGCCTGAATAAATCAAAAATGTATTAAAAGTATTTAAATGATTCCAATTCATGCCACCTTCTGCTGATTATATTGTTAACTCTTGGCTGCTTTCCTACCCCCCTGCACAATGTCCTGTCAGAAACCTTACTCACAAATCTGATTGGGATGTCGGATGGACCAGCTAAGATGTAGCCAGTGCAATATCTCAGCCATTCCACCAGGAGGCAGACTTGGTCAAAAAGGACAGACATTCAAAACTCTCACAGATCAGAAAAATGTCTCCACTTCATATCCTCATAGGCCTTATTCTCTTCCCTCACAACTTTCACCCTCCTGGCTATTCAGTATCAAAGTTATGGATGGCCACGGTTTTCCATTTTGTTTGGGTTTTTAAATATATTTCTACATAATTCATCTTGGGAAGTGCAAATAAGCAACCATAATCTTAAGTATTCACTAACGATATTTAACATTTGGTTTCAGTACAGTTTCACAGACTGGTCCATGCCTGAGGATGGTTCGAATTCTTGCTTTTACACCAACATATCACCTCTAAGACTTGATTGTGTTTGTTCATGCAATTGTGATCCCATTTTTGTGATATGCAGTATGAACTCTTTCAATGAAAATAATTTTGTTTAGTTTTATCAGAATTTAAATTTTATGTAAAAAGTTGGGGTGGAAAAATGGACCGACAATGAAAATAATTTCAGAGTTTTCTGATGCATGGTTTCAAAACAATTAAAATCTGAACTAAAAATGCATTCTGTGGAATGGCAGAATCTATTGTTAAAAGTATTGTTCAGGATCAATATTAATTAACTAGATTGATTTTTAGTTCAGATAGAAAGGAATATGCAGCGTTCCTTATATGTTGACTCTATGCTGGAGATGAATACACTAGACCAGAGGGAAAAATCTATTGCGTGAAGAATTTTTTTTTAAATAACTCAATTAAAAATAGTGATTTCGGTGAGAAGAGTTAGTGGGTGGGTGGGATGATAGGGCGGTGATTTTGTGCTTGTGTGTCTGATGGAGGTTTTCATAGTCTTTCTCTAAGAATGGCCTTTTCTGTGTATGTGCCTGGCAAACAGATGCAGACAGAGCTCAAAAACATGGGATGGATGAATTTATCTCTGCCAATCCTTGCATGTTTGATCATGCAACACTCTTTGAAACGCTACAAAGGTTAACGTTGGACCACAGGCTTAATGATTCCTACTCTTGTTTGGTAAGCATATTGTTGATTTACTGAATTAATCGCCCAACGGACTTGTATGTTCTAGTCTCAGTTGCATAGCTGCAACATGCAAAAGTCAAATGGAAAGTTACTGGCAAATGTCAACGATCCTGCCTGTGGAGACTGAAGCAAAACACAAAGTGCTGGAGTAACTCAATGGGTCAGGCAAGAGGGAAATGGAGAAACAACATCTCAGGTTGGGACCCTTACTTCAGACTCAGACTTGGATACTTAAGCTTGGGCTGATGGCAATTTTTAGTTGACGGTTTCCACGTAAGGATTGGGTTTTCTTTCTTTGCCCCTTGCCACGTTAGAAAGGAAATTGAGAAGATGTGCAGCTACTTTAGCCTGGAACTTAAATTGTCAGACACATGCCGCTGTTCCTTGCATGCAAAACGTTGGAGGTACCATGTTATGTTATTTACTAACTGCCACTGTTCATGGAGTCATATAGCTCGGAGACCATCCCTTCGAACCAATTCATATCAAATTCTTGAGGGATTGGACAGGCTAGATGTAGGAAAAGTGTTCCCGATGTTGGGGGAGTCCAGAACCAGGGGTCACGGTTTAAGAATAAGGGGTAGGCCATTGAAGACTGAGATGAGGAAAACCTTTTTCACCCAGTGAGTTGTGAATCTGTGGAATTCTCTGCCACAGAAGGCAGTGGAGGCCAATTCACTGGATGTTTTCAAGAGAGAGTTAGATTTAGCTCTTAGGGCTAACGGAATCAAGGGATATGGGGAAAAAACAGGAATGGGCTACTGATTTTGGATGATCAGCCATGATCATATTGAATGGCGGTGCTGGCTAGAAGGGCCGAATGGCCTGCTCCTGCACCCATTTTCCAATTCATCCATGCCGACCAAGATGTTCCATCTAAGCCAGTCCCATTTACTTGCCTTTGGCCCACATCCCTTTAAAACCTTTTCTATCCATGCACCTGGTTCCTTGGAACCACCAGGTAAAGGCTGGCAAGAAACTCCCAGCTCCATGGGCAATCGCTGGATCTCCTGGTAAATGTTGATGCCTTCAATGGCCCCATTGTTCTTCCTTTCTGCACCTTCACTGCTGGGAAATTGCTAAAGTCTTACCTGATTTGGGTTGCGAGTAGTTCTATCTTTTTGAGCAATCCTCCCACCTGTCAGTTGCTATTGAAACAGACTGCCATGAATGTGTAGGAGCTGGATCTGGGATCTCAGCTGGTTTGGGGCACTAAATGGACATCCGAGTTTGACTCTGTTGGGGGTGGTTGATGTAATTTTCCAAGCATCCCACCAACTCTTGAACATTACAGACCCCAACTAAACTTTGGGCTGCAGAGGGGCGCAGCTGGTCGAGCCGTTGCCTCACAGCCGCCCAAGTTCGATTCTGACCTTGGGTGCTGTCTGTGGGGAGTTTGCATGTTCTCCCTATGACCATACCAGTTTCCTCCGGGTGCTCCGGTTTCCTCCCACATCCCAAAGACGTGCAGGTTTGTAGGTTAACTGGCCGCGGTAAAATTGCTCCTCGTTAGTAGGGAGTGGATGAGAGAAAATGAGATGACACAGAAGCAGCGTAAACTAATGATCGATGGTCAGTGTGAACTCAGTGTGGCCTGTGTCTGTGCTGTATCTCTAAACTAAATTAAACTGAACTAATTCATGCCTAAAAAACATTCTTTCACAAAAAAACATGTAATTGCTTTACTTCCAGCTCATTTATGAAGCATGTAGAACATAGAATGGTACAGTACAGGAACAGGCCCTTCAGCCCACAATGTCCTTGCCATACAAGATGCCAAGTGAATGTAATCTCCTCTGCATGCATGCGACCCACATCCCCCCATTTCCTGCATATCCATGTGCCTATCTAAAAGCCTCTTAAACGACACTATTGTATCTGTCCCCACCACCCCAGCCAGCGTCTTCCTGGCACTCACCTCTCTATGTTTAAAAAAAACATGTCCTGCACACCCGCGTTAAACATCTTACCTTAAAGCCAAGCCCGCTAGTCAATGGACAATAGACAATAGACAATAGGTGCAAAAATAGGCCATTTGGCCCTTCGAGCCAGCACTGTCATTCAATGTGATCATGGCTGATCATCCCCAATCAGTACCCCGTTCCTGCCTTCTCCCCATATCCCCTGACTCCGCTGTTTTTAAGAGCCCTATCTAGCTCTCTCTTGAAAGCATCCAGAGAACCGGCCTCCACCGCCCTCTGAGGCAGGTCATTGACATTTCCATCCTGCAAAAAAAGGTTCTGACTGTCTACCCGATCTATGCCTCTCATCATTTTATATACGGCTATCAGACTCAAACCCTCAAACTCCAATGTTCCAGAGAAAATAATCCAAGTTGATCCAATTGCTATTATACCTCTAATGCAAGCCAGGCAGCATTCTGGTAACATATTATTCACAAGTACTCCAGCACTCTGTGTCTTTTTTTGTAAAGCAGCATGTGCAGTTCCTGGTGTCTCTGTCTTAATTATTGATTCACCCCTTTATTCCATTGTGTTCTGTGGAGTTGGCTCACGTCGTTGCCTGGGTTATTTTTGCCTTTCTGTTCACAGGGTTGGTTCAGTCCCGGGCAGGTGTTCGTGCTGGATGAATATTGCGCCCGTTACGGAACCAGAGGCTGTCACCGGCACCTCTGCTACCTCAACAACTTGCTGGAACGGGCTGAGAACGGAGCGATGATTGACCCCACTCTGCTGCACTACAGCTTTGCCTTCTGTGCTTCACACGTCCATGGCAACAGGTAGCGTTCACAAGCGGTGTGCCACACGAGATCGTGGTCGCAACCGTGCCTAAGCCAAGTAGGCTTCTCGCTTGAGTTACGTGAGAGAGAGATAAGCATTTACAGCTCAATATTGCCAGCATTACACAAGGGGAACGCAAGGACATCTATTCCATGCAGTGGTTGTTACCGTATTTTATATTCCATGCTGGTGCGGTATTAGTCCTGCAATGTTAAATACATTGAACGGCACAGTGGGCACAGCTGGGACAGTGGGCATAGCTGGTACAGTGGGCATAGCTGGGACAATGGGCACAGCTGGTACAGTGGGCACAGCCTGGACAGTGGGCATAGCTGGGACAGTGGGCATAGCTGGGACAGTGGGCATAGCTGGGACAGTGGGCACAGCTGGTACAGTGGGCACAGCCTGGACAGTGGGCATAGCTGGGACAGTGGGCATAGCTGGGACAGTGGGCATAGCTGGGACAGTGGGCATAGCTGGTACAGTGGGCATAGCTGATACAGTGGGCACAGCTGGTACAGTGGGCACAGCTGGTACAGTGGGCACAGCTGGTACAGTGGGCATAGCTGGGACAGTGGGCATAGCTGGTACAGTGGGCATAGCTGGGACAGTGGGCATAGCTGGGACAGTGGGTATAGCTGGCACAGTGGGCATAGCTGGGACAGTGGGCACAACTGGTAGAGCTGCTGCCTCACACAGCTAAAGTTCAACTTAGGCCAGTTCAGTTTAGTCTAATGTCACATGTACTGAGGTACAATGAAACGGTTTTGTTGCCTGCTATCCAGACAGCGGAAAGACCATACATGATTACAATCGAGCCATTTACAGTGTATTGATACATGATAAGGAAATAACATTCAGTGCAAGGTAAAGTCAGTAAACTCCGATCAATGAGGTAGATAGTAGTTCAGGACTGCTCTCTGGTTGTGGCAGGATGATTCAGTTGCCTGATAACAGCTGGGAAGTGTCTAAGTGAGTTTATTGTCATGTGTCCCTGTATAGGACAATGAAATTCTTGCATTGCTTCAGCACACAGAACATAGTAGGCATTTACTACAGAACAGATCAGTGTGTCCATATACTATAATATAAATATATACACACATGAATAAAAAAAATGATAAAGTGCAAATAACAGATAAGTGGGTTCGATCCTGACGTTGGGTGCTGTCTGTGTGTGGAGTTTGCACCATCTTTTTTGTGATGGCCTGTGTTTCTTCTGGGTATTCCATTTCCTCCCACATCTCAAAAACGTGGCGTTTGTAGTTTAACTGGACTCTGTAAATTGCTCCTGGTGTGTAGGGAGTGGATGAGAAAGTGGGATAACATGATGATCAGTGGTCAGTATGGACCTGGTGGGCTGAAGGGCATGTTTCCATGCTGGATCTTCCAATCAATCAATCCTTCCTTCGCTTTTTGTCTTGCTCTATGTATAACCAATATGTTTACTCAGGCTGGCATTAGCTGACATTAGCACCGCCGTTAACTAATGGTTGAATATGTACGTTGAAGTACAAAATAGTCATGTGTTGATAATGAATCCCATTAACACTTGTAGCCAACTGTAGACTCTACTTTACACTGTAGAGATACAACATGGTAACTGGCCCTTTGCCCCACCATGTCTGTGCCCACCAGCAATCAATAGACAATAGACAATAGGTGCAGGAGTAGGCCATTCGGCCCTTCAAGCCAGCAACGCCACTCAATGTGATCATGGCTGATCATCCCGTACACTAGCACTATTGCAATGTTTTACTGAAGCCAATTAACCTACAAACCTGTACACCTTTGGAGTGTGGGAGGAAACTAGAGCACCTGCGGTCACAGGGAGAACGTGCAAACTCCACACAGACAGCATCCGTAGTTAGGATCGAACCCGGCTCTCTGGCGCTGTGAGGCAGTAACTCTACTGCTGTGCCACTGTGCCTCACTACATAATGTAGAACCATATGTGTTGCCATGTATGGACTTTGTAGGAACTGCACAGCCATCACTGCTGTGAATGAATTACTTCAAACATGTTCTTAATGTCGACTGTGTAATGTAATAGAAAAAGTTCATAGTTTATTTTTCGGGATGTAGGAGCTGCTGGTACAGCCAGCATTTATCAGCCAAGCAGGATTCTTGAATTGCTGCCATCCTTCTGATGAAAGGGGTTGCAGGGTTTGGCCAGAGTGACGATGAAGGAATGGACAGATATATCCCTGGTCAGGATGGCGTGCAACTTGGAGGAGATGCAATGAGTGGGTGGAGCCATGATTGAATGGCAAAGTAGACTTGATGGGCTGAATGGCCTAATTTTGCTCCTTAATATTGAATATAGAAGTTGGGAGGTCATTTGTAATGATGTTAGATGTTGATAAGGCCACATTTAGAGTATTGTGTTCAGTTTTGGGCACCATGTTATTGGAAAGGTGTTGTTAAGCTGGAACGGGTGCCGAGCAAATTTAGCAGGATGTTGCCAGGACTCAAGGCCCTAAGCTGTAGGGAGAGGTTGAGCAGGCCATTTCTTGGAGCGCAGGAGGATAAGGGGTGATCATATAGAGGTGGACAAAATCATGAGAGACATAGATTGGGTAAATAAATGCACAGTCCTTTGCCCAGAGTAAGGGAATCGAGAACCAGATGATATCGGTTTAAGGTGAGGGGGGGGGGAAGGCTCTCCCCAACATTGGAACCTGAGGGGTAACATTTTTACACCCAGGGTGGTGGGTGTATGGAACAAGCTGCCGGGGGAAGTAGTTGAGGCAGACACTATCGCAATGTTTAAGGAACATTTAGACAGTTACATGGATATGATAGGTTTAGAGGCACATGGGCCAAACACAGACAGGTGGGACTAGTGTCGATGGGACATGTTGGTCGGTGTGGGCAAGTTGGGCCGAAGGGCCTGTTTCCACGCTATATGACTCTATGACTCTATGGTGGTGTTTCCATGTGCTGAAAGCCTTTGTCCTTCTTAGTGTTGGTAGTCCTGGGTTTGGGAGACGCTTGCAAAAGAATAGCCTTTCCAAGTAACTGCAGTCACTTATAAGCTGTGCATGCTCCGACACAACAGATTAATGCCCTTTCAGTCCAATGTTATACTCTCTGCATGACATCGAACCATTTTTTATTTAATATCAAGTCCTATTTGTATTGAAGCTATAGAGTCATATACAGCATAGAAACAGGCCCTTAACCCAGTTTGCCCTTCCTGTGTTTAACCCATTTCCCTCTAAACCTTTCCTATCCATGTACTTGTCCAAATGTCTCTTAAATGTTGTTACAGTACTTGCCTCAACTGCCTCCTCTGGCAGCTCGTTCCTTAAATCCATCACCCTCTGTGTGAAAAAGTTACAGTTTTCCTCCTATTAAACCATGGCCCTCTCAACTTAAAACAAAGTTCTCCGGCTCTTGCTTCCTCTACCCCTGGGTAAAAGACGATCTATTTGATTCATCCTATTTATTTCCCTCATGATCACATACACCTCTACAAGATCACCCATTAGGGGCCTGTCCCACTTGGCGAATTTATAGGCGAATTTATAGGCGACTGCTATAGTCGTAGCAGGTCACCGAAAAACCAGCGACAACCTATGTCATCCTGGCGACAACCTACGCCAGCACCTACGTCAGGAGAAGCTCATTGGCGTCAAACCCACTGTCGGCGAAACATTTTCAACATGTTGAAAAGTTAGCGGAGACCAGAAAGACACTACCACGTTTTGCGCGACTGAGGAGACTACTCCCGGCGAACACCAGCGAACATGTGGCGACAAACTAGTCGCCTGTCGTTGCCTAAAAAATCACCAAAGTGTGACAGGCCCATTAGTCTTCTGTTCTCCAAGGAATAGAGTACTAGCCTGCCCAACCATTCTCAGGGCCTCGAGTCCTGGCAACATCTTTGTAAATCTTCTCTGCGCTCTTTCCAGCTTGATGACATCCTTCCTGGTAGCAGGGTGACCAAAACTGGTGGCATTTACACTACACCATGTAATGCCTATAGATGGGAGATCCAGCATTATTTTATGTTAGTTGATTTTTTTTTTTTTTTAATCTATGACTGAAACTCTTGTTTTGGGACTTCCGTTGTGTATTCTTTTCATTTTGTGTTATTTCTTTTTCATGTTTTTCATTAGTTTCTCGTACTTTTGATTTCTCTTTATTTCTTTCATGCCTCCACGCTTCTCTTTTTTTTTGGCTTTCTGCAAACCTTTAAAGTGTGAAAGTGCAGGAGCTGCTTATGTCACAGCCAAGTGTAGATGGTGAGGGGGACAAATCATTCAGTCCCTCCACGAATGAGCCAGAGGGTGACACAAAAAAGGAGAGAAGGGAGTCTAGAAAAGGGTCAAGAAAGGAACCCAAGATGCCGCAAAAACCTGAGCCAAAGAGGTAAGTGAACTCTGTGGACGGGTGAGGCTGTATTGTGAATAGGAAAAGATTTATCATTCAAGAGTCGAGTGTGTTTTACTGTTATGTGTCCCAGATAAAACAATGAAATTCTTATGTGCAGTGGCACAACAGAATATGTGAACACAGTACACTGTAATCAATATAGTAAACCAGAAAAAAACGTGCGATGTGTGCGTATGATATATATATATACATATATGTGTGTATACTGTATATGTGTATATATATACACATGTGTGTGTGTGTATATATATATGTGTGTGTGTGTGTGTGTGTGTGTGTGTGTGTATATATATATATTGCTTGTCCAAAGCAAGCGTTGTTTACGGAGGGCGCACACACATATACACTGTTCTCACTCCACAAACATTTACACATCAGTCTCCGAAGAACCAGGGTCTCGACCCAGAAACGTTCTACCCATTACCTCGGTGACTCTCACCACCCCCCCCCCCCCGGAGATGTTTGCTGCCTCTCCAGGGAGATGCTGCATTTCGTCGTCTACTGTACACTGACAATGACATTTTTGAATCTGAATCTGATCTACCCACACACACATGTACACATAACAAACATATACATCAGTCTGAGTCTCGAAAACGTCGCCCAAAGGACAAAACCAATGCCCCTGAGTCTATGTCTAATGCGTTTAAATGGATTAGCAGTTTGTGAGTTCCAGCACTGATTTGTGCTGTTTCATTTATACAGGTAAGCTCAGAACTGCTGCAGATGAGTATTTTCTGTTGTGCTGCTTGCAACATGTTGCCACAGCCAGGCACCAGCTTTGCACAGACAGTTCACATTGTGACAGGAAGGTGATCGCTGATACTTTAATTTGTACATATCTTCCTTTGTTTTTCTTGATATTTTCCATAATTTCCTTTTACTTTACAGTACTTCATATACCAGCTCCTGTTCAAGAAGGCAGATAAGAGTTGATCTAGGCATCTCGTTTGGCACAGTGGTTGTCGGCCAAATAGCCTGTTCTTAGGCTGACCTGTTCAATGTTCCATGTTTTACACTTGTTGCTTTTTAACTTGCCTTGAGGAGATATGTGATTATTTTCTCATACGCCTCACCTCTGATTCTCTGACTTGCCTTGCCATTAGGTCTTTCATGTCTGCCCTTTGGATTAGATCTTTCAATTGTGGCTCAGCTGCTGTTGTTGCTGCCACACAGCGCGGGGACCCGGGTTTGATCCTGACCTCGGGCGCTGACTGTGTGGAGTTTGCACGTTCTCCCTGCGACAGCGTGGGCTTCCTCCGGGTGCGCCGGTTTCCTTCTACGGCCCAAAGACATGCGAAAAGGGTTGGTAGGTTAATTGGCCTCTGTAAAATTGCCCATAAAGTGGAGGGAGTGGATGAGAAAATGGGTTCACGTTGAGCTAGTGTGAACGGGTGATCTATGGCGGCATGGACTCGGTGGGCCCGCTTTCACGCTGTAACTTTCAATCAATTAATCTCTATGCCCAACTTTGATGCTTGGCATCCCAGAGTTACTATAAAGTTACTTGTAAAGAAAAATATATTCCTCTCAGAGCAAATTAATACTCCAGTTTCCAAATGGCTCGAGTGGGTCATTTGACATGTTCTTCATGGGCCTGTCCCACTTAGGTGATTTTTTAGGTGCGTGCAGGAGACTCTGCGCTCGCCACATGGTCGCTGGCGATCTCTGGTGAGTCTCCTTCATGGTCGCGAGGAGTTCCCGCATTCTGGGAACTAGTCGCGGCCTCAGTATGGTCGCCGCTAATTTTTCAACTTGTCGAAAAATATTTCTGCGACCAAAAATTGGTCACCATGGAGATAATCGATAATCCTGTAGTCGTAGGTGCAGTGGTAGTGGGGTTGCCATGTAGTTGTACGTAGTTGTAGGTAGTTGTAGGTAGTTTTAGTTCATCGCCTTTGCTGAAGGGCATTTTCATTGGCTCATTGGGGGAAGAAAACGTAAGCAGGAGTTTTCAGAACCAAGGAAAGCCGGCCGGTAATGTTAAATGTCCGCTAAACTTCACAGCTGTGTATCTCTGGCTTCTTAAAAGTGTCCCCACTTCTTCTTCCCCCTTCGCCCCCCTCCCTCTCTCCCCCCCCCCCCCCCACCCCCCCTTTTAAAGGACTTTCCATATACACTGTGCTAGCGGTCTTAATTACAGCGCCAACCTTCCTGTTCATCGCGGTGTGTGTCTGTATCACCTTGGCTTTGCACCGTGTGAATTTCAGACAGCGCTCCCCCCGCTTGCCCTGGCCCCCGCCTTTGCGATGTGTGTGTTTGTGTGTGTGTGTGTGTGTGTGTGTGTGTGTGTGTGTGTGTGTGTGTGTGTGTGTGTGTGTGTGTGTGTGTGTGTGTGTGTGTGTGTGTGTGTGTGTGTGTGTGTGTGTGTGTGTGTGTGTGTGTGTGTGCGTATGTGTTCCCCTCTGACAGTCGCCGTTCCATTTCCTGGTTTTTCAGGCGACTGCTGGCAACTTGACGATCGATGGCAGTCCGCTGAAAAATCGCCTAAGTGGGACAGGCTCATTGCTCACTTCACAATTGTCTAATATAATTTTTAAACATTTTATATGTGGCACCATTTAAAAGCTGCTTTTGAAAGATAAAGGAAACCTTGTGTAACTGAAGCCCCTACTACTGGAGTAACTGTATTATCTAAATGTGGCCGATTGGGAAAGGGGGAGATGCAGCGAGACCTGGGTGTCATGGTACACCAGTCATTGAAGGTAGGCATGCAGGTGCAGCAGGCAGTAAAGAAAGCGAATGGTTGTTAGCTTTCATTGCAAAAGGATTTGAGTATAGGAGCAGAGAGGTTCTACTGCAGTTGTACAGGGTCTTGGTGAGACCACACCTGGAGTATTGCGTACAGTTTTGGTCTCCAAATCTGAGGAAGGACATTATTGCCATAGAGGGAGTGCAGAGACGGTTCACCAGACTGATTCATGTCAGGACTGTCTTATGAAGAAAGTCTTATGGATAGACTTGGTTTATACTCTCTTAAATTTAGAAGATTGAGAGGGGATTTATAGAAACTTACAAAATGCTTAATGTGTTGGACAGGCTAGATGCAGGAAGATTGTTCCCGATGTTGGTGGAAGTCCAGAATACGTGCTCACAGCTTAAGGATAAAGGGAATCCTTTAAAAACCGAGATGAGAAGAACTTTTTTTCACACAGAGAGTGGTGAATCTCTGGAACTCTCTGCCACAGAGGGTAGTTGAGGCCAGTTCATTGGCTATATTTAAGAGGGAGTTAGATGTGGCCCTTCTGGCTAAGGGGATCAGGTGGTATGGAGAGAAGGCAAGTACGGGATACTGAGTTGGATGATCAGCCATGATCATGTTGAATGGCGGTGCAGGCTCGAAGGGCCGAATGGCCTCCTCCTGCACCTAATTTCTATGTTTCTATGTTTCTAACTCATCCAGCACAGTCTAGAAAGGTCACAAAGAAGCTTCGGCTGCCAATTTTTCTTTCAGAAATTAATTTTCATATGAATGCAACATAAAATGTGTTCCTGTTTATGGTATGACCATGTTGGCAAACCCTAAAGGGGCTGTCCCACTTGGGCGACCTAATTGGCGAATTTAGAAGAGTTTGAAAAAATGACATGTTGAAGACCTCCTTCGACCTCCTTCGACTATGTAGAAGACCAGCTTTGACCAGCTACGACTAGCTACGACCAACTTTGGGAAAATTGGACACCGAATAGCGGAGAGTGAAGAGGACCTCCTTCGACCTCCCTTCGACTATGATGAAGACTACCTTCGATTACCTACGACTAACATGCCGACCTACTACAACTAAACCTACGAGTAAACAAAGTATCGATTTTTTCCATGGCAACCTTTTTTTACTGGCGGGCATTTTTTAACATATTGAAAAAAATGCCGCGACCTAGCTGAGGCCTCGAGTACGCGGGGACCACCTTCGAGCATGAAGGAGAGTTACGAAGACCTCCTACGACCTCGTGTCGACCATGCTGCGAGTATGAGTTGAGGGCAAACTCGCCAGAACTCGCGGATTAAGTCGCCCAAGTGGGACAGGCCCTTTAACTTCTAAGACAAATAAAATACAATTAAAATCATATTCTTACATGGGAACTGGAGATTTATTCAATCCCCTTTTCGATGGTTTAGCTGAGAATGGAGGAATGCAATACAATACGGTACAACTTCATTTATCCCAGAGGGAAATTGGTTTGGCACTAGACAAAAGATACAGTTCCAAGGCATTGAAAGTGCCATGTGCATTATAATAATAATGAAATTTAAGTGACCAGTTATTGCATAGCGCATATGTAATATTGCACAAACATGAAATTGATATTGCATATGTGCTGTAATACATATTACGTAGGATGTGGGATACGGATCATATGCAGGCAGATGAAGGTGGAAATGTCAAAGATTAGATGACATAGCTTTAAGATGAAGGGCAAACTTTAAAGGAGATGCGAAGAGGCACGATTTTTGTGCAGAAGTTGGTGGGTGCCTGCAACGTGCTGCCAGGGGTGGTGGTGGAGGCTGATATGACAGTGGCATTTAGGAAGATTTATATAGGACGTTAAATGCCGGAGTAACTCAGCGGGTCAGGCAGCATCTCTGGAGAACATGGAACATGGTGACATTTTCGGGACAGGATCCTTCTTCAGGCTTCATTGGCAGACACACACTCTGTCCTTTATGGACATGGATATGAAGGGAATGCAGTGATATGGATCACGTGCAGGCAGATGCCAAACAGTCTTTCCAGGTGAGGCAGAGGTTCACCTGCACCTCCTCCAACCTGCTACTGCATCCGCTGTTCCAGGAGTCAACTGCTCTACATTGGTGAGACCAAGCGCAGGCTTGGCGATCGCTTCGCCCAACACCTCCGCTCAGTTCGCAATAACCAACCTGATCTCCCGGTGGCTCAGCACTTCAACTCCCCCTCCCATTCCGAATCCGACCTTTCTGTCCTGGGCCTCCTCCATTGCCAGAGTGAGGCCCAGCGCAAATTTGAGGAGCAGCACCTCATATTTCGTTTGGGTAGTTTACACTCCAGCGGTATGAACATTGACCTCCAATTTCAGGTAGTCCTTGCTTTCTCCTTCCTTCCCCTCCCCTTCCCAGCTCTCCCACAAGCATACTGTCCCTACCTCTTCCTTTCTTCCCCCCCCCCCCCCCCCCCCCCCCCCGACATCAGTCTGAAGAATGGTCTTGACCCGAAACGTCGCCTATTCCTTCTCTCCATAGATGCTGCCTGTCCCGCTGAGTTTCTCCAGCGCTTTTGTCTACCTGATGAGATTAGTTTATTTTGGGATTATATTCTGCAGACATTGTGGGCTGAAGGGCCTGTTGTGTTGTGCTATGTTCCGTTCCCAATCAATAGAACATAGCTGAAAGAAGGACAAGTAGTTTTTTGTTCGAGAGTTTGAAGGCTCCAGTTCGAGTGCAACTGTAGTCATTGGCATTGAAACAAACAGGGTCAAATGTAGGTCTAACTGCATGTAGATTTTAATACATGCTTGGCACCAAGATTATCGGTGGAGTTTCAGTAAGTTGTCTGATTGTATTGTTATTATTGGGTCAGACAGTGAGCAAGAGTAGCTTGCAGTCACTCACAGAGTGGAAAGCGAATGGGATTCAGATGTTACAAGACAGCCTGAAGGGCGAGACTGACAGAATGACAAGCTGTCATGAAGAAGAAACTGACTAGCTGCTGTCCAAGGTTCCAGTAGATGGAAATGGTCTCAGTGTTTGATCATTGTCATTGAAGAAAGTAACAAAGGTTTCAGTGCAAACATATTGAACATTATTATTTTCAAAACCTTATGTGATAAAAATAAATTGATTGAGTCCTGCCACATGCACACACATACACACACACACACATGTACATACACACGCACACATACACACACATGCATGCACACATGCAGAAACATGCACATTGACACATGCACACACAGATAAATATGCAGAGACCCACGCACACGCAGACACGCGCACACAGACACAAACACGCACATACACACACGCATACACACACATGCAGAGACACGCACAGAGACACACACATAGACGGACACACACAGACAGATGCACACAGAGAAACATACATAGACACACACACAGATACATACGTAGAGACACGCGCACACAGACACACACAGACACATGTGCACACACACGCACGCACACACGCACAGAGACACACATATAGATGCACAGACATGCACACAGTGATACATACATAGACACACGCATACGCAAACAGACACATGCACGAACACACACACACATGCAGAGACACGCACAGGCACAGGCACACGCACACGGAGATACATACATAGACACACACGCAGAGATACATTCATAGACACACAGATACATATGCAGAGACACACACACACGCACACACACACACTCAATGTCACACACACACATACAGACACGCACACAGACACACACACACGCGCGCGTACACACACGCACACACACACATGCGTACAGACGCGCACACACACACAAAGTCTTTTCTGGAGGGGAAGCTTTTATAAATCTTAAAACAAACCAGTTAATTTAAATTAATGAAATATGGCATATATACAACAGGAACATAAAACAGTTTTCCCTTTAAATATTGCACTACTTGGTCTAAATCAACTAAATACAGGAAACTTTGCAGAAAGAATATTACAAATTGGTATAAAAAGTATTTTTTCCTGCCCTTCATATGAATAAAATCAACATTTATTCCATTAATGAATGATATTTGTTTCGCTTTTGCACTTCTTTGAATTGTTACAATTCAGATTTAATATTTATGATTAAATAAACATTTTATATTTATAACTTTGCATGCTCAGTCCTGTTAACCTTTTCTATCTATTTTGGCCATTATTTTGTGAGAAGATCTCAAGCCATGAAAGCTACAATGCATAGCCTGGCGTGGGGCTTGATTATTTGTACATTTTGACAAAAAACATTGGAAATTTTATTATTTCTGACATGGCCGGGGATGTGAGGCTGTGAGGAGAGTGAAGTTGACAGAACTAGTGCTAACCACTGTGGCAAAGACTTGAAAAGCAACCGACATGACATCTTTCCTGTCATGCTGCCGAAAATGTCATCTTTGTGAACGGGAGTGAGAAACTGGTTTGCTGAAGTTTTGAAAGGTAGAGTCGAAAGACGCTCATCATGTCAGATGTAATATAGTCCGCAGCTGTTTGAGAGAGGAAATCCTAGTGGCCATGACGGTTTTTAGTTGGCAGACCCTCCGAGACATGGAAACCACTCCAAAGTAGCAACAATCGACTTGTGGATTGCAGTACACTTGTGCTCGAATGCTTAGTCCCTCTCACCACAAAATAACATCTTGGAATCTGCTTTGTAAATGATTTTCCCAATTGCTACGAACCATTTTGATATAGTATCAGAATCTATTCCAATTTTTCAGCATTTAAGAGATTTATTTAATAATATTTTCATTTGGGGCCACATCTTCCGAGGTACAGTGAAAAGCTTTGCTGTCCAAACAGATCAGATATTCAGTACATCATTATAATCACGTCAAACTGAGGTACAATAGATGGAGCAAAAGGGAGTCAATTTTATATTTTAATTGTGCGGTGATGATATAGGGGTATGACACTAGCAAAGAAAATCTCCTCCATTGTGTGAACACTATTGTAAATGTAATTATGTATTATAGTTGTTATCTCAAGCACTTAAGTATTTTGTATAGGTTGTTAGATGAGGTCCCAATTCTGGTGAACATTTAAAGCAAGGTTTATACCAGGTAGTGTCATGTTTTGTTTTTAATTGATACAGAATAGCACATTTTTGTTAAAATCGTAATTTTAATAATTAGTTCTTTATTGCAAGGTGACAATTCCACATTTCAAAAGTGTAATAATATTAAGATCCTCATCTTTTCCTATCTGAATAAAAAGAAAATGTGTGGTGTTTCTGGCACTTGCAATCATTGTAATCCTTGGATACAATATTTTTTAACAGTTAGCTTGTAAAAATTAAAAAAATCCTTGGACCAAATATTTTTTACCAGTTAGCTTGTAAAAATTAATATCTGAGGGATATTGAAATTAGACCACAATAATAATAGTTTGCCACTTTTCACAATTGTCAACTTTAGTCCAATATTTTTATCAGTTAGCTTGTACAAATAAATATCTGAAGGAGGTATTTATTTCAGATCCCGGATATAATCTGAAAATAAAGATTGCATATCTTCTAATATCTGAAAGGTGATTAAATTATACCACACCACTAATAGTTTGGCACTTTTGATAATTGTCGACTCTAGTCCAATATTTTTCACCAGTGAGCTGGTACAAATGCATATCTGGATTGTAATGAAAGTGTTACACACTTCTAATAGTTTCTCTGATTTTTTCTTAATCCCCTTTTGAAACGAAAGGGAGAAGAAGCTTGCTCCATTAAACTTCTCGGAACATTATTTGCTGTCCAGCCCACAGAGTCTGATCTCATGTTGGATGATTTGTGGCTTCAGCAGCTTTTTTTTTTATCTGATTGGACCCCGGAGAACTGCAGTATAGATTGTAATTTCTGAGTTGAAGGTCACAATTGATGCTTGCAAATAAAGAGACATAAAGCTGACCAATTAACCCTTGACAGGAGGTTTATTGGAGGCTCTGTAATCCTTTATCATGCTTTTGTGTTGCCAAACAGGCTGGTGCTGGGGATTTGCTCAGCTTAACATGTACACTGAAGGAGGCCTATGGAAAACGGACTGTTTATTCTATTCACAGTCTATCCACAGTACAGAAAGGGCGACTGAGCTAGTGCGCGCTGGATAGGAGAGCGCAAATCCCTCTCTGCATTTGACTGAAGAAGCTGGTCATGTTGTTTGTCTAGGCCGTTGCTTCCTTTCGTGAAAGGATTAGCATCAGCCTCTTTCCTTCTTATTATGGATTATTGGCCGGTGTAAATAGTCAGGAGCGATCCATTCTGTTCAACCCCAAGTTGTGAAATAATAAGGAAATGTTTATTTGTGCAAGACTTAATTTGTTCCCTTTTACAATGTACACTTCATCTAAAACTTCAACCATGCGGGGAATAGCCTGGGAAAAGCAACCTCGTAGTTTTACTGTTCGGTTTCCTCTTATTAAGTGCAAAAGGTCAGAAAGTAGAGAAGGGCATTTGAGTTGGATAATGAGGAAACGGTTTTAAAGCACATCTTTTTTTTCTCATCTTCAAAATCAACAAGTAAGTGTGAGGCAAATACACAGCAATTTTGTCTTTTCTAAACCAATAAGCATCAATTGAACCCTTTGGAAATATTAAAGTCTAAACTTATAGTAAAGGACATTTGTTGCAACATAAAATGTCTTTAAGGTGAGCTGCCTGGTGAAATTATTCAGGTAAAATCTTAATTTAATAATTTAATTGAACAATACAGATAATTTTTTTTTTCACTGTTGACTGCTTGGTAACCTCTGTAGCAACTCATGAATGGCACCATCAATAAGATAAAGGGCAATTTCTCGTCATTTTACCCTTCTGATTAGAAGGCTGGTTCGGCCAACACATTGGGAAACTGCCCTCGAACCATCAGCTCCACGGCAGCACGACAGGGGGTCCCCTGGCAACAGTTTAGCACGGATTTGTGGCACATCCACTGCAAACTGAGCCAGAGTCAACGGGGAAGTTACTGCACGTCTTAGTGAGGCCGACAAACAGGTGCTTTCATCCGAGGCATCGCAAAATAATGCTGAGTCAGACGGTTGGCCCCTCAAGGGCCTGTCCCACTTACGCGATTTTTTTCGGCAACTTGCCGGCACCCGTCATGGTCGCCGCAGGTCGCTGAAACTTTTCAAAATGTTGAAAATCCAGTGGCGACCAGAAAAAGGTACGACTCTAGTCGCTGGGTGAAGCCTGTAAGGTCGTAAGTAGTCGCCCAAAGAGTCGTACCTTTTTCTGATCGCCACTGGATTTTCAACATGTTGAACATTTTTGGTGACCTGCTTCGACTATGATGGGTCGCCGAGAAAATCGCGTAAGTGGGGCAGGCCCTTACTCCTCCCCCACCTTCCCCACAGTCTACCCTGTTCTACATACAGCAAGGATTGTGGTGGCTAGACACAAAACGGTGCAGTAACTCAGTGGGTCAGGCAGCACCTCTGGAGAGAAGGAATAGGTGATGATTCAGTTCGAGACCCTTCTTCAGACTCACACAGGATTGGTGCGGGCCAGAGTTGGCAGACTGTCCTCGACTCTCTGTTGTCCACTGTTAGCACATCCACCTGGATGGGAAAAGACACAAAGTGCTGGAGTAACTCAGCGGGTCAGGCAGCATCTCTGGGGAAAAGGAATATGTGATGTTTTGGGTCAGAACCCTTCTTCAGACTGAAAGATGGAGAAGGCCAGAACAAAACGGAGCCATCAACCCCCGTAATAGTGAACATGGATGGGTGACAATTTACGTCAAGTTTGAAGACGGGTCCCGACCCAAAACATCACCTATCCATGTTCTCCAAAGCGGCTGCCTGATCCGTCAAGTTACTCCAGCACTTTGTGTCTTTTTGTTTTGGTAAAACCAGCATCTGCAGTTCTTTGTGTACTTGTAGTACTTGTAGGTAAGGTTCAAAATCATCTAAAAAATCTGAATTATTTTAAATTGTCAGTGTAGCATGATATCATATTCCAGTCCCAGACTTTGTTAGATGTCTCTGAGAGGGCCCATCCACCAAATGTTAAACTCATAACAAAATAAAAAATGACTCTCGCTGTATGAGATATAATCAATAAATGTTTGAGTAGTGCATCTACTGCAGCGATGGTAAATGACTCGTGTAACTGAGCAACATTAGTAACAAAAATGTAAAATAAAAGTGTGAGTTTTATTTATTCACCTACCCTGTATTAGCAAAACATTCAGGAACTGATTAAAAGCAAGTTTTCCACATACGAGTCAGCTTTCCTGCCTTGCTAGATGGAAGGAATGGGTCCGTTCTTCTCTCCAGAGATGCTGCCTGTCCCGCTGAGTTACTCCAGCTTTTTGTGTCTATCTTCGGTGTAAACCAGCATCTGCAGTTCCTTCTTCCCCCACCTTTGCTAGAGGTTTAGCGTAAAATGGCAAGATGACTTATTCTAGAGACAATGGACTGCAGATGTTAATTTACAAAAATAAAACGTGCTGGAGTAACACAGCCGGGTCAGGCAGCATGTCTGGAGGTCGTGGATTGGCGATGTTCAGCTTGGGTCCCCTCTTCACACCTCAGACCCCCGTACTTGCTCAAAGTACCGCGCCGCAAGTTGCAAACGGGAATGACTGGACTAATGCAGGATCGCAGCTAAACTTCCATTTCTTTGCCCCCAGGCCCGATGGAATAGGAACAGTCACGGTGGAAGAGAAAGAACGTTTCGAGGAGATTAAGGCCAGACTGCGCTCACTACTTGAGAATCAGATTACTCATTTCAGGTGAGTACAAGCAGATGTAATGTCAAACTGGTTGGTGTATTCCAAATAATATGTCGGCACTGTGGCGCAGCTGGTAGAGCCGTTGCCTCACAGAGGCCGGAGACACAGGTTCAATCCTGACCTCGAACGCTCTCTATGTGGAGTTTGCACTTGAGTGTTGTAATTCCCCTTTAACTAAATCACTTTTGCATTGACAATTATTTTCAGGAAATCTTATGGATCAACCTGTAAAGTATATCCTAGAACATTGGATTCCACCCATACAGCTAACTATTGAACTGAATTGACTTTAGAAGGATCTTATAGAAACATATAAGATTACAAAAGGACTAAAGCTATATTCAGGAAAAATGTTCCCAATGTTGGGCGAGTCCAGAACCAGGGGCCACAGTCTTAGAATAAAGGGGAGGTCATTTAAGACTGAGGTGAGAAAAAAACTTTTTCACCCAGAGAGTTGTGAATTTGTGGAATTCCCTGCCACAGAGGGCAGTGGAGGCCAAGTCACTGGATGGATTTAAGAGAGAGTTAGATAGAGTTCTAGGGGCTAGTGGAGTCAAGAGATATGGGGAGAAGGCAGGCACGGGTTATTGATAGGGGACGATCAGCCATGATCACAATGAATGGCTGTGCTGGCTCGAAGGGCCGAATGGCCTACTACTGCACCTATTGTGGGCGACAGATAGCACAATGGGCTAAGAGTTCGGCTGGCGACCGGAAGGTAGCCGGTTCAAATCCCGCTTGGAGTGCATACTGTCGTTGTGTCCTTGGGCAAGACACTTCACCCACCTTTGCCTGTAATGGAATGTTACGGCGGCAGGCGCGGGCACACCGCGACGCCCTGTGTCTCCCTTTCAAGGGAGATGCTAAAAATGCATTTCGTTGTCTCTGTACTGTACACTGACAATGACAATAAATTGAATCATTTCATTTAGGACGACAGATAGCACAATGGGCTAAGAGTTCGGCTGGCGACCGGAAGGTAGCCGGTTCAAATCCCGCTTGGAGTGCATACTGTCGTTGTGTCCTTGGGCAAGACACTTCACCCACCTTTGCCTGTAATGGAATGTTACGGCGGCAGGCGCGGGCACACCGCGACGCCCTGTGTCTCCCTTTCAAGGGAGATGCTAAAAATGCATTTCGTTGTCTCTGTACTGTACACTGACAATGACAATAAATTGAATCATTTCATTTTTTTCATTTTTGTCTATGTTTCTATGTTTCTATGTTAACCTCTAAAGTTTATCCTAGAACATTTAATTCCACCCGTGCAGCTAACTATTGAACTAAATTGACTTAAGTGGTAAAGAACCTTCAAGACAACTTATTCCCAAGGTTGAATTCTTCTTCCCTGAGGAAAGTTATCAGTAGGCATAGCCGCGTTGGGTTATTGCACATACGTACTACATTGTCCCATGCATTGTACTCTTTTATGGTCTATAAAATTAACTAACATTCATCCTGGACAACTTGTTAACAACTAAAACAACATATCTCTCTGACAGATATTGCTTTCCATTCGGAAGACCAGAGGGTGCATTGAAGGCCACTTTATCTCTCCTGGAGAGGGTGAGTAATTATAGTGAAACAGCACAGAATCAGGCCCTTCAGCCCAGCTTGCCCATGCCGAACAACATGCCCCCATCTACACTAGTCCCACCTGCCCGCGTTTGGCCTATATCCTTCTAAACCTTTCCTATCCAGGTACCTGTCCAAATGTTTTTAAAGTGTTGTTATAATTTCTGCCTCGACTACTTCCGCTGGCAGCTCATTCCAGATACCCATCACCCTCTTGAAAAGTCGTCCCTCAGATCCCCATTAAATCTTTCCCCTCTCACCTTAAACCTATGTCTTCTGGTTCTCGATGATTCTACTCCAGGACAAAAAGAACTCTGTACCTACCTCATTGTACCTGCCTCAACTATTTCCCCTGGCAACCCATTCCGTATACCCACCACCCTCTGAGTGAATTCTTGGCTCATATCTACAATGACACTCGTTGCTGCCCTGACTAGCTTTTTCGGGTATCTGGATAAGTCCCTCAAGGTGCTGGTGGGTCACGTTTAGAGATACAATGAAAAGCTTGTTCTGCACGCTATCCAGTCAATTCATAATAGACATGAACACAATAGGTTCTCTGCTGGAAAATTCCAACTTGCTACAACAGTGGTTCTTAACCTGGGGGTCAGGACCCCCATGGGAGGTTGTTTGGGGCTTTACCAGGGGAAATGAAGGGGTCATAAATAGCATATCCATTTGTTGAATGCACTTATAGGAACCTAACAAAGGTACATACCACATACAGTATTTTGTTCGTGTACGCACGTACGTATGACAAAAAAGGGTAAGAACCGCTGCTCTACAAAGTCTGATCTTGGCCCAAGGAGATGTATGATTTCTTATATCATAGGGCTCTTAAAGATAACGGAGTCAGGGGATATGGGGAAAAGGCAGCACGGAGTACTGATTGTGGACGATCAGCCATGATCACATTGAATGGTGGTGCTGGCTCGAAGAGCCGAATGGCCTACTACTGCACCTATTGTCTATTGTCTATAAGGTCATAAGCGAAAGAAGTAGAATTAGGGCCATTCGGCCCATCAAGTCTACTCCGCCATTCACTCGTGGCTTCTCCTGCCGTCTCCCCATAACCTCTGACACCCGCACTAATCAAGAATCTATCTATCTCTGCCTTAAAAATATCCACTGACTTGGCCTCTACAGCCTTCTGTGGCAAAGAATTCCACAGATTCACCACCCTATGACTAAAGAAACTTCTCCTCATCTCCTTCCTAAAAGAACGTCCTTTAATTCTGAGCTATGTCCTCCAGTCCTAGACTCTCCCACCAGTGGAAACATCCTCTCCGCATCCACTCTATCCAAGCCTTTCACAATTCTGTATGTTTCAATGAGGTCCTCCCACATTCTTCTAAACTCCAGCGAGTGCCAGCCCAGTGACAAACAACATATCCTCACGGGGAAAGAACAAGATACAACAGTTGAAACCAATTTTCCTCCAGGTTTCATGTAATGCACTTCCATTTCTGACACTGAACAGGTGCTGATGAAGGATATAGTGACCCCTGTTCCACAAGAAGAAGTTAAAGTTGTCATTCGGAAATGTCTGGAGAAAGCTGCACTGGTGAATTACACCCGGCTTTCTGAGTATGCCAAAATTGAAGGTAAGTCACAGGGTTTCCTTCTGAATCCAGTTCACTAGATGAGACACTTGGAGACACATTACCAATAGTCCACATGGCAATGTGTTCATTCCCAGATTTTTTTTGTTGCAAATATGTAGTCCTAGAATAACATTAATTTAAGTCTCAAGCAAATTAAACTTTTTAGTGCCTTACTAATTCTTATTCAAATTAACGGCTCGTGTTCAAAGCAAGCTTCTAGTTGTTACGGTATATTGCTTTAGTTTAAGTGGACAAGAGTAAATTTCATCCATCAGATGAATAATGTTATTTAATCCATGCAACCAATATCCGAAAAGGGTTTATTTTCATTGGCAATATTGTGCATTCATGATAAATCTGATGGTGCGTTTTCACCGCATAATACATACCTGTACCACAAACCCCTTGAATTATAAGTTACTGCTATTAACATAATTGGCTCCTTCGACCGGTTTAGAAATGTAAATTCCTCAGCTACATGAGGTTTATTATTAGATAGGACTGTGCATCCAAAGTAGAGATTTTGAATGCAGTTTAAAGCACATTTTATTCCCATCTGCATTTATGGAATAAAGGTAAGCTTTTCATTTTGAACCACCACTGGTAGATGAATATTGCACCAAACAGAAAAAATGGTCAGTTGTTGCTAACGTTGATAATTCTACTCATTGAGAGTCTGTAATGTGTAAGTTTGCGCCACCACAATAATGTAAGCAACTTATATTTTTGCAAGAGCTTCAAGCAACTACTAAAGCTGTACCACATTAAAACAGAATTTGACACTGGCCCACATGAGATGGATTATTATTAGCTTAATAAAGTTTAGTTTAGTTTATCGTCACGTGTGCTGAGGTACAGTGAAAAGCTTTTTCGTTGCGTGCTAACCAGTCAGCGGAAAGACGACACATGACTATACGTGATAATGGTGAATCTGTGGAATTCATTGCCATGGAAGGCTGTGGAGGCCAAGTCAATGGATATTTTTACAGTGGAGGTTGATAGATTCTTGATTAATACGGGTGTCAGAGGTTATGGGGAGAAGGCAGGAGAATGGGGTTGAGAGGAAAAGATACATCAGCCATGATAGTATGGCGGAGTAGACTTGATGGGCCGATTGGCCTAATTCTGCTCCTACCACTTATGAACAGGATTACAATCAGTCCGCCATAGTGTACAAATACAGGATAAAGGATAAAGTCCAATTCTAGAGAGACCGAGGGTCTTCAATGAGATGGATAGTAGGTCAGAACTGCTCTCTAGTTGGTGATAGGATGGTTCAGTTGCCTGAGAACAGTTGGGAGGAACTGTCCTTGAATCTGGAGGTGTGCATTTTCAATCTTCTGGACTTGCCTCGTAAGAGGGGAGATATGAACAGGTGAAGGTGGGGTGAGGTAGCTCCAGAACCCATCACCTCAGTTGTTGAAAGAACCTGCAAATGCTAAGGCATTACATGCACTACACCAAACAGGCAAGTATGGGAGGGAGCACAGTTATAGAGCCATCGCGGCATAGAGCACGGAAACAGGCCCATCAGCCCAACTTGCCCATGCCGACCAAGATCTATGTCCCACCTGTCTATGTTTGGCCTATATCTCACTAAACCTTTCCTATCCACGTACCTGTCCAAATGTATTTTAAATTGCAATTCCTACCTCAACTACCTCCTCCGGCAGCTCGTTCCATAAACCCACCACCCTCTGAGTGAAAAGGTTCCCCTCGGGTTCCTACTAAATCTTTCCTCACTCACCTTAACCTCTGGTTCTTGATTCCCCTGTACTGGATAACTATCTCTGAGTGATGGGGGGTCGGAGAAGATGACAGAGACAAAGAGAGGTGAGGTAGATTGGAAGAGGCAAACCTGGTGGTGGCAAAAGTGGAGATGAGGAAACACTTTTTCACACAGAGAGTTGTGAGTCTGTGGAATTCTCTGCCACAGGGGGCGGTGGAGGCCGGTTCTCTGGATACTTTCAAGAGAGAGCTAGAAAGGTCTCTTAAAGATAGGGAATATGGGGAGAAGGCAGGAACGGGATACTGATTGGGGATGATCGGCCATGACCACATTGAATGGCGGTGCTGGCTCGAAGGGCCGAATGGCCTACTCCTACACCTATTGTCTATTGAGATAGGGGTTCATTGGCAGATAAACTAGTGCAGGGTTAGTGCTCGGTGCAACTGCAGAGCAGGAAATGGTCTGTATTACTGATGGTCAAAACTCAGTTGGGGATGAAGTAAAGTCTACTTGGTTTAAGCCTCTGGTTTTGCCACTAAAGAGACTGAAGGTGGCAGATCTATGGTTTTTGGTCTTTCCAATATTCACGATGACTAAATTAATGCAGCACAGCACGCTGTTCATCAAAATGACCTGAAGAACCCGCTGGTAGTTCATCCCTGGTTCAAAACTGAAACATTTCAAAAAGACAAATCCAAAGAAGGGAAAATTACATTATTTTTAATTCAAATCTATTCGATAAAGAATATTTGTGTGAAGATAGTTTAGTCATGTCTTGTTGAAGTCAAGCCATGTCTGATTTGTTTAATATTTGTTGTATTCACAGGTGTTTAACTTTCTGTTTGACAGACTGTTGTTACAGTAGATGTGAAGATGCAGATATGTTTTGTTTTTTTTAATTTTCAAAGCCAGTTTGGAAAGTGGTATTTTGCCTTACTGTTTATACCATTTGTTTCAATTAATTACGCTTCTGATCGTTTTAATGGCTTACGGGATTGTCCTCACCCCATTGCTTACTCCAATACAGGTCTCCAGGTTTAGTTCCTTGTGTTCTGACGTTAGTAATAAGACTTCACTACCAGCTGAAGTAGCAAAAACACCTAGCTAAGACTTGTAGAACAACTCACCAAGTGACAGACAATTGCAACTGGGTTTCAATGGAAATGTAGTTTTTTGAAAACTAACCGCGTGTGAACCTCGGCTTAAAGTTGACGAGTCTTGTGTATACAGTCATTTGTAACGTAACAGTATTCTTTGATTTGCTGATTGTTGCAATGTTGTGTATGAGAGGTGCAGTCTCACACAGTGAGAGTAGCTGAGAGCCAAACAGCAAACACACATCTTGAGTTTAAAATGGAGCATTCAAGGCACTTTACCGAACCAGGTGGGAGAAGTTGGAGTAATTTATACTGAGGTTTAACATAATGTATTTATATACATAGTGTTGTCAGCCATAAAGTTGTGGAATGATGTCATTACACTTATGTCTTTTTTTATTGTTTGATAACGTTAGATTCCTACCTAGCTGGTGACTTCCGCAGTTGTCTGCAATTTTAGACAGAGCTGAGTGCATTTCTAGTAAGCTTGATCACATGATGGCTATGTATAAGTAAAAATGCATTCAATTCCAGTGTAGATTCCATAGTGTTTGATTATTTCCCCTTCTGTGCCTCAATTCTTTCTGGTTTTTGTTAATGTACCCTCTTTTACACTGTGACTTTTAGGTCTGGGAATACAATGAAGCAACAAAACACTTTTTATTCCAGCTCTTTATTCAGAGAAGTAATTCATTCCGCACTACCTGTTCTTTCCTGCTTCTCTCCTTTCTTGTTTTATATTGACAGTCACTTTTTTATGTAGCTCAAAAAAAAAGTGGCTGTAGAAATTCCTAGTGGCCAGCATGCAGGGATTGTGTTCTTAGCAACCCAGTATTCACCAGCTGCATGTATCAGGATTCCTTACATGGGCATAGTCCACTTTTGTGCTTTATTGGAAATAGCTCAAATGCACACAATCTGGATCTGACAAAGCGGATCAGTACATTCCCATCCTAGTTGTTTCATGTGAATATGCAAAGATTTTTTTTCCGAAGCTGAATTGGCTAGAGTTGATACCTTTGTGCCAGTACGATTTGCCATGGAGTTGATCAAAAGAAAAATAAAGCTGATAGTATCCCCAAGTGCACAAGTATCAATCAGTTGGGAACGTACTTGAAGACTATGCCTATGAAGAAATACCTGAGAGTGGTGTAGATACTAAACGCACTTGCATTTAGTATCTTGGAGCCTAAATCGACAGTTCTGTTTTCCTTTACTCATTATGTTTTATCATTAACAGATTACAAAATCTGAAGAGATTTGTCAGAATCATGGTCACAGCTTCCTGGTGGCCTGTGAGCATGCTGAATGGTTAAACCTGAATTATCTACAAAATTCAAATATCTTTTTTTTCCTGCTGTCCTAATAATATCCCAAACAACAAACACCAACAACAAAAAAAAGATTTAAAAAAAAAAAAAAAAAAAAAAAATTTTTTTTTTTTGCTTTCTGACCTAATATAATTTTCCTCTGACCTATAATCTCTTTACTTCTGACCTAAGCTTCTTGCATGCCCAAATCCTCTTTTATAGGGAAAAAGAGAGAAATGTATGACCATCCGGTCTTCTGCTTGGCTTCTCAAGTGATGGATTTAACCATTCGTGAGTACTTACCGCATCCTTTCCACACTGTCTCTCGCTCTTTCTGTTGACATGATTTCAGAGCCAGTCACAGCCAGCCCTCCTCCCCCCTCCCCTGACAACTCCACACTTGCACTTTTTTGTCCCTCCGCCTTTTTTGTCTGTTGCTTCTGTCTGTGATATCGATTGTTTGACCTCCCTCCGGCCCCTTGTCTTCCACCTATGCCAGGTTATTTTCACACATCCACCCCCCCCCCCCTCCCTCCCTCCCTCCCCCCCCCCCCCGTTGTTTTTGTGACAAACTCCAAGTATCTGTAAAGTTTTTCAGTTCCTGTTATTGTTTGTGACTTGAATGCATTTTTACTTTGCTCTGTGTATTCCTGAGTTGTAAGCTCTCGTCACTGGTACTCAATATAAAACCCCAGGACTCGTAAAAACGGAGTCAGTGCTGCCTCCCAAGCGGCCACAAGAATTAGACTTGTTTTAAACTGTGGGTATAAAAAAAAAGGGCATTTTGTTAGATCTGTGTGGATATTTTAACATGGTCTGTCTTGTCTGTGACTAATTAATCAAAATGTAATCATATACATACATGCTCTATTTACATATCTTAACCTCTTCTCAATTTCAAGCTGCTGATGGATCATCTGATTTTTAAATGTATATATATTTTAGGATTCAGTGACATGCTTCTATATTGAACCCATTGCTTGCCTCCATTTCAGAATGTTAAATGCTAACTGTCCATCGATGTTGATGCGCCACTGTTACCCTTTGCTTGAAAGGCTTTTGTAGTAGCATCCATTCTTAGTGGGAGCACTTGGAGGCATTGCAAATAGCTCATGCCACACATCTAGGGTGTAGCTCTTGGATCACTTGCTCATTAATCCTGCATATTTGTCTTGTTTTTCTCTCTCTCTCTCTCTTTCTCTCCCTGTTGCTCTCTCTTTCATATAGAGAATCAAAAGGATGCAGGTGAACTATTGTATTCTACATCTTAATGTAGTAGGACAAACTCATTAGATTATTTCTGTCCTTTGAAAGTAATTGTGAGCAGCTTAGCTCCTTCCAAGATGCACTTCAGCAGGCTCGATTAATGTTTAATGGGCCTCTGTGGTAGCTATATGCAAGGAGTTAATTTGTGCTGTCTGTGCAGAGTCATAGCAATCACCTTATAGCTGTAGAAGTAAAGCTGCAGGAATTTCAATTAGTTTGCAAGTTACATCGTCTTCAGGGTTTTATTACCAAGGGGAAAAATTTACATCAACACATAAAATTATGTTTTAATAAATAAAATAGTCATGGTAATTGTAGCTGTGGTTAATGTAGAATGTGACATTTTTACACGTAATATTATTCCTTAAGTAATCTTGTCTACCAATGTCCCAATGGACACATGTCAAAACAAGTGGCCATTTCTGGAAGCAGCACAAATATAAATTATTGATACGATTATATTCAACACATAGAAGTAATAAGCATGATATTTCATACAGTAAAGAGTGTGGCCTCTCTCTTGCTTGCTTGATTACCATTTAACTGCTGTTAATCCAATGATCGTTCGCTGAACAAATTATACACTGAAGCATAGCTCTGGAGAAAGTGCAACTTGCAGTTTGATATAAACCACCACCTAAAGATTTATATGCTCAAATTTCAGTGAAGTTCCTGTACTGTTTGATCTGTACAAGAAGATCAGTCAAATGACGTTTGTTTTAGTTGTGTTTTATTTTACTGATATTAGTTTTTAAAGATCTTTACATCTTTTCTAAATCATGGTGCAATGTGTATATATCATCTGAGCCAAGGGAATGTTTCTTCTTATTGTGGATACACCAGATAAAAATGCCAAATATGTCTTTTTAATCTGTTTCAATTAGTGCATTAAAATGTCGTGGTTAAAGCATTCAGCGATAGTGTGCTTAATAGTTAGGCAGGAGATTCTTGGCAATATTAAACCCCACTTTAGAATAGGGTTCCTAGAAATTCCTTTCATAAGAGCATTTGGTCAAAATCACTGCAAATGCATTGTTCTATTCTTTTATGGAAATGCAAAAAAAAAAAAACCCACTGCAGATAATGGAAATGAAAGATTAAAAAAAGAGGAAAATGCTGGAAATAATCAGCGGGTCCAACTTTGTTGAGGTCTAAATATTTGGAGTGTCATGTTTTAGGAGTTTGTACCAAATCTGTAATTTTGTGGCATCATGAATGCAGATTGGAGTTTTGTTTACTTTTGTACTATTATTTGCTGGATTCTGATGTAATTTGAGCAACCCTCAGAGATTTGCTACTTTCAAAATTGAGGCAAATCAGATTAGGGTGGCACAGTGGCCCAGTGGTAGAGCTGCTGCCTTACTGCGCCAGGGACCCGGGTTCGATCCTGACCTCGGGCATTGCCTGTATGGAGTTTGTATGTTCTTCCTGTGACTGCGTGGGTTTTCTCCAGGTGCTCCAGTTTCCTCCCACACTCTAAAGAGGTACAGGTTTGTAGGTTAATTGGCATTGATAAAAAGTTGTAAATTGTCCCTAGTGCATAGTAGGATAGCGCTGCTGTGCGGGTGACCGCTGGTCAGCGCCGACTCGGTGGTCCGAAGGTCTGTTCCCACGCTGTATCTCCACAGTCCAAAAGTTCAGTGAGATTGTCAGTCTCCCCTTCCAGATGTATATCTATTAACGGGTTTCAGCGAGTAACTGCTCCCTGGTGCTAGGCTGTCCATAGTCAGGGCTGGAGAACATCGCTCCCTGGTCTGGAATAGTTCCGGTGATGGAGCACGTTGATGCACTTCGGGTTTAAGTCAGCAGCAACATAATGAGACCTAGTGCCACATACTATCTCAAGTCACAGGGGTAGAAGTGCGAATACCTGTTCTTGTACAATGTGATGCCTTTAATGTGCTAACACTGTGGCAGCACAGTGGCGCAACTGGTAGAGCTGCCCCTCATAGCCGGTTCGATCCTAACCTCAGGTGCTGTCTAAGTGGAGTTTGCACATTTCCCCTGTGACCACGTACGTTTCCTCCCACATCCCAAAGACAGCAGTTTTGTTGGTGAATTGGCCTCTGGTAAATTCCCCGTAATATGTAGGGAGTAGACGAGAAAGTCGAGTAAGGGTCTCAGTGTTATATAGGAAGGCCTGTTAGATTCACATAGTTAAATTATGTGCTCCAAACCTATACAGATCATTAGAAATAAGATGGATAATGAATTTGAGAATTTGAAAATGCAGTCCATCTTTTAAGATTTATGATTGTTATTCTCTTGTTTCCTCAGAGGCTCAGATGTTATGTTACAATGATTGAAAATAAGACAATGGGTTTACCCTGGTCTTATTTCATGGTGCATGTGAACAATTCAGTCTATTGCTAAAAAGTTAAATCAGGTATTTTGATACACATATTTCAAAGTATTGAAAATAATTGTAAGCTGCTTTATCTCAGTGAGATAATTCACAGGCTGCAGTTACTTAAACGAAGAACTATTTTTACTTGAAATAACTAGATAAGAAATCAAACCTTTTCAAGAAAATTACCTTGAAATTAGCGTCCTAAATGCTTAAAATGATTTTAAAGTATCACGTGAGAGAGACGGAAAGCATTCCTTCCAAGAGGAGTAGAATATAAAAGCAATGATGTAATGCTGAGGATTTATAAGGCACTGGTCACAGACCACATTCGGAGTATTGTGAGCAGTTTTGGGCCCCATATCTGAGGAGTGATGTGTTGGCCTTGGAGAGAGTCCAGAGGAGGTTTACGAAAATGATCCCAGGGATGAATGGGTTAACTTATGAGAAGCATTTGATGTCTCTGGACCTGGACTTGCTCAAGTGCCCTTCAGTGTAGATGAAAGTACATAGAAACTTTGGGGAGTGGTTGCAAGTAACTCTTCCTGGGGCTCAGACCGTCACAACTGCACCTTGATCTTTGTAAACACTGATCAAGGAACGTGGGTAAAGCAAGCCCAAGGAGTTCCACATATGCAGGCACTTGTCATCCATGTCAGGGTCATTTTGTTCCATGTGCAAGGATAGACACTGTCTCATAAAGCTGTTAGTAAGTTTAGATTAGTATCACATGTACCGAGGCACAGCAAAAAGCTTTTTTGTTGCGTGCTAACCAGTCAGCGGAAAGACCATACGTGATTACAATCAAGTCGTCCAAAATGGACAGATACAGGATGAAGGGAATAACGTTTAGTGTAAGATAAAGGCCAGTAAAGTCCAATTAAAGGGGGTCTGAGGGTCTCCAATGAGGTAGATGGTAGGTCAGGACTGCTCCCTAGTTGGTGATGGGACTGATAGCAGGCATGGCTCCAAGTCCATGGTCACGATGGCATCAGGTGCTGTTGGCCTTGGCAAACTGGATTCAGGCTTAATTGCAGTCAGAGACAAAGTTTCTTAATCATCTCTTACAACTCTGGAATCAGCTGAGATAGTTAAACACCAACCATCCCTCACCAGGGTCAGTTTATCGAGCAACAGAGGAATAAGACAAGGGCAATTGAACTGATGAGGCATCACTAGACAGTCACAATAGACAAGGAACAAATTCAGCATTCAAACTCGTCACACCTGTTTGTCGCTACCATCCTCTGAGAACGTAAAATTAATCCAAAACAATCATCAATTCTACCAATCTCCTACAAGAAATGCCAGCAACACTTTAAATTTAAGGTCATTGTCAAACAGCTTGGAAACAGGACCTTCAGCCCCATCTTCACAAGTGCCACCTGCCTGTATTTGGCCCATATCCCTCTAAACCAGTGGTTCCCTATCCATGTATCTGTCTTGTATGTTTCTTAAACTTGGGGATAGTATCTGCATCAACTACCTCCTCTGGCAGCTCGTTCCATACATCTACCACCATTTGTGTAAAAATTAAAGTTGGCCCTCAAGTTCTCCCCCTCACCTTAAACCTATGTCTTTATTGGTTCTAGTTATTACTACCTGGGTAAAAGACTGTTTTACCTTCTCAGCTGAAACCTTTCTTCACCTTTTAAATTAAAAAATATATCAACATGGGGGGGGGGGGCATCCGGATTTTAGATCCCCGATCCTCATCCAAAAAAGTTGCATCTAAGTAACATCCCCTACCCTAAATGTCAACCTGTCCATATTTTTCTTAAATGGGGAAAGCTCTGCTGACCACCTGAGTAAGCAGCAGCAGTTTGTACACTTTCCTTTGTGTAAAAATTAGTATCTGTAGAAGTCCTATTATTTCCCCCCCCTCACCTTAAAGACTTTATCTGTTCTAGATGTTCCTACTCATGATCAGGTACATTTACCCTTAGGATTCCAACCTTTCTCATCCTCTAATAAATTGGGAACTTTATTCCATAAATCCCCGATCCTCCACAAACTTGTAACAAAAAAATTACCATCCCCTTTTCTCCACTGGATGCTGCCTCATTAGTAAGTCCAGCACTTATTGTCTTTCCTTGGTAAACACTAAACTGTAGATCCCATTTCAACATAAAGTCCCTTCTTTATTCCTCAGCTCATATCTGGTTTATTAGGACACGTCATTCTCTAATATTTGGGAACTAAACCCTCATTACCAATATTAATAAATCATTATTACCGTAAACTTTTTTGCACCAATATTAATCATAATTAATAATAATGTTTTAAGTTTATTTATACTAAACACATTTATAGTCAATAAAGTTCCTTGACCACTCCTCTGCTCTACTGGTTCTTAACAAGTCACCAACATCATAATAAACTCATAAATAATAATAAATCATGCTTTCGACTTGTTTGCACCAATCATCAACCGGATCTTACAGATCCCTAAACGGGAAGATCTTACACTTTGAACATCCCAGTCCAGGTTGATCATGTGTGTAAGAAGGAACTGCAGATGCTGGTTTAAACCGCAGATAGACCCAAAAAGCCGGAGTAACTCAGCGGGCATTGCAGCTGAGTTAGTCTGAAGATGGGTCTCGACCCGAAGCGCCACCCATTCCTTCTCTCCAGAGATGCTGCCTGTCCCGCTGAGTTACTCCAGCTTTTTTGTGTCTATCTTGGGTTGATGGTGTGTCAGAATGGACTCCAGAAACTGTTTGATTCAATCTTTCCAATGGGATGTGTGTCTAGTGGAATAGACTGTGAGTTGAGTAATACTTCCCACCAGCTAGCAAGGCAGGAGTCCTGCTTCCACTCGTTCGAAGAAAGCAACAATGAACACGATCACAGCAACAGAGACAACAAAATACCTGATTTAACGATAGATTTAATGGCTATTTTTGAGGGTAGGATCACTTTTATTATTGCCATTTCATTACTAACTTCTGGTAGTTTCTTTAAAGAAAACCGTATAGCTGAGAATATGAGTGAACTGCACTATTTAACGCAATTAGATTAAAAAAAAGATGCTAGCAAAAAGAAAAAAAAATTGCCATTGTTTTGGCAAATCTTTAGATCTGCTATTGACGTATTTCACGTCTTGGCGCTGAAAATATCTGCTATACGGTGGTACATAATTGAGATCTTTAGAAACATATAGCTACTGTTATTGGCAGATACAGAAGTATCTCTTGAAATGTCATGAATATGCTTGATGTTTCTTTGACTTTTTTTTCACCACCTGTACCATTGCTCATTGGGTCACCTGCTTGCTTATTTTTCCTGTCTCTTTCACTCATGCATGCCAGCACGTCGACCCTGGCCCAAACCACCACCCGCACCTCCGCCCATTAGCGCGCGACAAAGCAGCCTTAGTCAGAGAATCAAAGGCATGCCTAAACCAATACCAAGTACTGTTACAGCTTTTTTTTATTTCAGTTGGTTTAAGTTCATTTTCATAGCTTGTTGCTTTTTACAATTTTTCTTGGTTATGTTGAATTTCGTTACAGAGAGATATGGTCTGGTATAAACTTAAACCAAATTTGCTATTTCATTGTAATGACTGGTTAAAATTCTAATTAGAGCCTAGGAAAGGAATACTTTTGCCATCTTTGTTTAAGCATTTGGTGCACGCAACATTCGCAAATATCAATGTCAGCACAAACTAACAGTGTTGCTGCATAACATACTGCATGATGAGTTTAAATGCTTTTATAAAACAGTTTTGTACGGTAATATCTTTTTGGCATCCAACCTTGCTCCAGTTAGATCCTTTCTTTGGTTGTTCCTTTGGGCGATACAGTGGCGCAGCTGGTAGAGATGCTGCCTCACAGCGTCAGAATCCCAGGTTCGATCCCGACCTCGGGTGCTGTCTTTGTGGAGTTTGCATATTCTCCCTGCGACCATGTGGGTTACTCCGGTTTACTCCCTCGTCCCAAAGACATGCTGTAAATTGCCAGAATGATGGAGGGAATGCGAAAAAAGTGGGATTACAAAGAACTAGTGTGAACGGGTGATCGAGGGTCGGCATGGGCTCGGTGGGCCGAAGGGCCTGTTTCCATTGCCTTATCCTTCAAATAACCAATCTATCAAATGTTTTTTTGTGAATCTCATCATTCAAATCCTACCTTGCCCCTGAATATATGCGTGGCTCGAGAGAAAAAGTGAATAATTTATACAATTGGAAAATGGATTGCTTCCTAAATGTCCTCCAGTACATTTACAAATCACTGATTTATAGGATATTTTAAAATCTGAACTTGAACAAAATCCTGATTGCTGGATAGAATCCTAGCTGGAGCACTGTGCAAATTTTATAAAACTGGAATAAACAATGCTATATATTTTACCTAATTTGGTGTAAAGTGTTTCTGTTAAATATGCATTGTGTTTAAATACTAACAACCTAACAGTAAATACAGGTAAACTAAGAGGAAGTGTAAATTGACGAAAGATTGAATTTGTATTACTTTGCTCATTTGTAATACTATTCACCACAGAAAATGTAGGGCAATTAGTCACACCTGCCAAAAAACTGGAGGATACAATTCGTCTTGCTGAACTGGTCATTGAGGTCTTGCAACAGAATGAAGAGCATCACGCAGAGGTGAGTGTTTCTTTAAAAACCGTACAGATCAAATGATATGATTACAAGCCATTTTAAGGATTTTAGCTGATGATTAGATAAAAATCAGCTCTATAATCTCTCAACGTCTCTCATATTCATAATTTTGAATAATCTTATATTGAGATCTCATCTTAACCTCCTCAAGTGGCTATAGGCATGTCAGGAATATGTAGACTCAACTGCCTGCAGATGCCGGTTGATAGATGTAGAACACAGTGCTGGAATAACTCAATGGGTCAGGCACCATCTCTGGAGAATATGGATAGGCAAGGTTTTGGATTGGGATCCTTCTTCGGACTGATTGTATTGGTGGGGGGTGAATGCTGGAAGAGAGGTTGGGCTAGGCAAGTGAGAGGTGTATACAGGGAGGCATGATTTTGATACTCCCATCTCCGACCTTTGTCCACACCTCTGTCAAAACCCCCCTCACTTGTATCCACCCACCTCTCTTCCAGCTTTCTCCCCCCCCTCCTTCCACAATCAGTTGGAAAAAAGGTCCTAATCTGGAATGTCACCTACTCATGTTCTCCTGAGATGCTGCCTGACTTCCTGAGTTACTCCAGCGCTTTGTGTCATATCTGGAATATGTTCTCCTGATTGAATCTTCCAATGAAATCTTAAAATTGCCATTTTAAAATTCTCAGCCTGAAATAATATGACTTAATATGCCTGATATGATTTTTCTGATCGAATTTTAGTGTTGAAGTATAATGATCAGATGAAATCATATACCTTTATGATAGTCATTTTTACCCAAAGTGCATATAAGTACCTGGTCTAAACGCAACACGGATTGAAAAGTAATAATTGACATCATCGATAGAGCGGCAGGGTGGTGCAGCGGTAGTGTTGCTTCCTTACAGCGCTCGCATCACCACAAACTCGTTTTTGATCCCGACTACTGGTGCAGTCTGCACGGAGTTTGTGCATTCACCCCGTGATCGCGTTGATTTTCTCCGAGATCTTCGGTTTCCTCCCGCTCTCCAAAGACATACGTAGGCTAATTGGCTTGGTAGAATTGTAAATTGTCCCTAGTGTGTGTAGGGTAGTGTTAATATGCGGGGATCACTGGTCGGCACGGACTCGGTGGGCCGAAGGGCCTGTTTCTGCGCTCTATCTCTAAACTATAAATCTAAACTAAACTAAATGTCATCCTTTCCATTGGATCTTCTACAAAATGGTGGATATTTCCAAGCTTTAAATCTCCCAATAGGTGAATGACCATCTTAGAAGACAAAGTACGGTGAATTTTCTCTCCAAATCCTTCTGCACATGAATTTCTCAGATGTAATAACCATACAAAAAATATCACTGAAATCTGAAAAAATATCACTTTAATACTTTTTACCCCACCAATACAATACTATGGTTGCAAATAATTTAAAGTTAGCTGGTGCACATACCTCACCTGTGAAGTCACCTGTTTCCAGCCATATTCTACCTGTTCTCTCCCTGAATTTCCGGCTGCTTTAAGATTTCTGTGAAATTTAATATTTGCAAAAATAAAAATAAATTTTTGCAAAACTAAAAATTATACTAAAAACTCATGATAGAAAATAGTTGGGTTCCAAGCGCCCAACACTGTTGAGATTTAGCAGCCATTTCAAACTTCAGGCTTCCAGCATTGGCAGAGAATTAGTGGCAAATCAGGACATCAGTGTTAACGTTGTGTGTGAATACAACTTTCCCTTCGAGCTCTCCTTGTTGTGGAGTCATTCTGTACACCTTTGGTAGCTCATATGTGAACGCAATGAAAACACCAATAGTAACATTTCAGTATGTCAACAGTGTTATTTGTTTCAGTGAGACCTCCTTCTCAATCAGACTTATGCACATGATAATGGAATATGCTGTCTTTCATTTTCTGTACGTGACCACTTAACTGTGTATATTGCTTAAATCAATTTCTAGTAAGAAGATTTTCTTAGTGCAAACTGAGACTTGTAAAAGGTATATCTACCCTTAAGACTTTCGTGTTTGTCCAAAGTATTTCTGTTCACCGGAGCTTGTATATCACCCATTAATTAATTTGGCCAGATTTTTAATTCAACAAAGAGGCTTCCTCCCCTTTTACTTGACATTAAAGATGTTTGATGTTCACAATGGTTTTTATTTTTAAGAACTTCGTGTTGCGACATTTTCTTCTGCCGTTTTCGTTGCTGTTTATTGGTATTAAGTTTAACTTTCTATAGAGATTGTATTCATGTAAACCAGAGAAAAGTGTGAAACTGGAGTTTTGAATCCATTGTGCCTTTATTATTTGGTACAAAAGTAATGCGCCGGGACCCAACTAATATTTGATTTGCCTATTCAAATTTCCTCCCTACTGTTCAATCAATGTTGGATTACGACAGGGAAAAGAGGTATGTGACTGAACTGAATGAAACGAGTCATCTCCCCATATGTCTCGTGCATGTCCTAGAGTTATCATCCTTCCTGTTGAGATCTTACCTTGGGCCTTCCCTGCGCCTACTATTCTTCGGAGCAGTCTACTACCAACTCTCGGCACCTTGCTTGCAAAACAATTATTTGGACTTGGTATCTGAAACGGTTTGCTTGGCCTAGGTTAACCAGCCTCTGCATGTACAACTGGAAGCTGTTTCAAGCACAAGAGCAATCTGCGCAATCCCACCAGTCCTTACCTCCTGGAAACTTCCCTGAAGTCTACTGTCGTTGCCCACGTAGAATAGAGAAATTTGTGCTTGGACTCTTGTGCTAAATGTTCAGAAGTTCTCGGGGCAGAATTAGGCCATTCGGCCCATCAAGTCTACGCCGCCATTCAATCATGGCTGATTTATCTTTCCCTCTCAACCCCATTCTCCGGCCTTCGCCCCTGAGGCCCGTACGAATCACGATTATTTTGTTGTGGTAGCTGTGCCCCCATCCACTGCGTCAGAGATTTGGCTCTTTTGACGTCAATGGCGGCAAATTTAGAAAAACATTTACAATGGGCCCTGTTCTGTACACATTTAGCGCAGAAGACCAAGGATGAATTTTTACCCCATAGACAGAACCTGAGTGAATATTTTTGCGATGTAGAACATCGCATCAGTTCAATTGCAACTGATTGTTAAAATATAATTTCTTAAATGTCGAATCACCTTGGTATGAGTAGGAGCACCTTCTTAAAACAAAAAGTGAAGTATGTTTACTGTTCAGAATCAGAATCAGAATCAGATATTATTTGCCAAGTATGTTTTGCAACATACGAGGAATTTCATTGGCCAGGTCAGTCATACAATTAAAAGCAACTGACTCAAAAACACATTTTAACATGAACATCCACCACAGTGACTCCTCCACATTCCTCACTGTGATGGAAGGCGAAATAAAGTTCAAGGCCTTCCTTTTGTTGTTCTTCGGTTGGGGGCCTCGAGCCCTCCGTTGACGGGACGGTCTTGACTCCCGTAGTCGGCGGCGTTCGGGGCCTCCGCGTCGAGGCGATCAGCTCCCGCATCGAGGGGGGGTGTCAGCTCCCCCGCGCCGGGCGATCAAACCTCGCATCGGGGTTGGTGAACCTTCTCCTGCGTTGGAGCTCCCGACTCGGCCTCACCCGAGACTGCGAGCCCTTGATGGTAAGTCCGCAGGCCGCGGTGGGAGCGATCCCAGGCAAGGGATCCACTCTGATGTTAAGTCCGCGCCCGGCGGTGGGGCCCACGACAGTCCAAGGCGGCTCCCAGCTCCAGCGATGGTAGGCCGCAGAGCCCGGATGTGGCCCTGTGATCCGAAAAATGATCACATCTCTGGGAAGGTGTGAATATGGATTATGACTTCCATTCCACCATATCTTGCAATGTTGCAATGTAGTTCACTGAAAATCTATAGATTCCATAGAAACTCTATGGAATTGAGCGGCTTGGTTGGTAGTGTATGATGTGATTAGAACTGCCTTTAAATCATTGCACGTAGAAACTCAATGCAACAACCTTTATCCCACCAAAGCAACATGGCCTGCTACTGTTTGCTGTGCATGTTTACCAAAAAAAAAGAGTATGTACTTTTAGAGAAAATATGTTTGATCAGATGGGAAAAAAGATTGGTCAGTGAAGTAGATTGCTTTTGCTACATGGTGCCAATCTCATTTAGTTTGGCTGGAGCTGCTATCATCCAAACAAGGGCAGAATATCCCATCACACTCCTGATCCATTGGTGGAAAGGCTTCATTGAATCTGAAGATATGTGGTTTTACAGTCTCTCATCTTGTCGACACAGCATTCAAGTGGCTGCTGCAGTTATGTTTCGGGTCGATGATATCCTGTAGAATGGTGATGATGTTGGAAGTGAAAAAATAACACTCTTTGAGTGTTGAGAGGAGGTTGTTAGACTCTCTCTTATTGGAGATAGTTATTACCTGCATGCGTAGCACGAGAATGGTGTCTCGGAATTGCTTCAGTTTGGAGATGGCATGGAGAGTTTCATTGTCTTCATTCTCCAGTTGAGCTTTGAACATTCCAGTACCTATAACAAATGGGCCACAACCAAGTATAGAGAGACATCCTCCAGATTTATAAACCGGGCGAACTAACGTGTCTATGCTAATCCAACCTGTGGGATTCAGAGGTAATAATCCTCACCTCACCCCCTCATCTTTGCCTCATGGAGGAGGGGATGTGGGGTCCGAGAGGGCAGGAATGTATGGTCCTGCCCCTCAAACCTGCCCTAACGCTGCAGAGTCAGAGCCCTTGCCCTCAACTGTAGACTCTTTACCAGGCCTGGGCTCTCTAAGCTGCTGGAAGCCAATCCGACAATCAGGCTGAACTCGGGGCATGGATCTTACTGAGAAGAACAAGGCCCACCGTGAATTGAAAGCTTCACAGCACACGAGCAAGGAAAAACCTCCAGGTTCTCCAGTGAAAACCACCCTCTCCATCCACAAAACCAACCGCACCCATGGAATCAATGGCCACCTGAGGTTCACACAAGGACTGTCCATCCATCTCCTATTCAGCACATCCAATAGAGGATACATTTATCCGAATTTCTAATCACAGTGAATTTGAAACAGCCACGATGCTTACTGTACACATTAAACCCTAAAAATGCATGTACAAACTTACAATTAAAACAATCATTTCCTTCCAGTTATCAATTGGCAAGAGTAGAACTTTAATCGCAAGCAGACAGGAACATTTCTAGACATGAATAGGAAAGGGCCGAGTGGCCTACTCCTGCACCTATTGTCTATTGTCTATTGAAAGGCTTAGAGGGACGTGGGCCAAATGCAGGCAGGTGGGACTAGTGTAGATGGGGCATGTTGGTCGGTGTGGGCAAATTGGGCCAAAGGGCCTGTTTCCATACTGTAAGGCTCTATGGCTCTATAACATTATCAATGAACAATGTGTCTGTATAGCAAACATAATGTTGCAAATCCAGGATGTGAATCTATTTGGAGCAACTTGCTAATATATATAATTATTTATAAATTATCATTGCTTATTGAGTTTTCTGAAAGATTTGCCAAAGTTAAGTTTGATTTATGGAGCTGAACTCAATTAAGAAAATAAAGACGCATTCAAAATTATACAGAAGAATTAAAAACGTTTAAAATGCAAGGTACCCTTATTAATTTTTGTTTTTTTGCAATAAATAATGTAATATCTTGCTGTCTTTAAAATGAAGGTTTATGGTTACTGGAATCTCCCTCAGACCCCTGCACTAGAATATGCAGCTAAAAGTTTAAAACCAATTCCAATAATGCAATTGTCTTCCCTTTCCCCAGCTAGTTTGAATCTAGGTCACCCTATTTTATTTTCTCTTTGTTTTCTCTGATTGCTTCTCTAATATTAAACCTCTATGCTAATTCAGATGCAAACTTGCTCCTGTTAATTAACAAAGGCCCCAGATACCCAGTGTAAGAAGGAACTGCAGATGCTGGTTTACACCGAAGATGGACACAAAATGCTGGAGTAACTCAGCAGGTCAAACAACATCTCTGGAGAAAAGGAGCAGGTGACGTTTTGGGTCGAGGATGAAGGGTCTCGACCCGAAACGTCACCTATTCCTTTTCTCCAGAGTTGCTCCCAGATACCATGTTGACCAATGTCAACTTGTATCACAGAAAACTTTGTATCCGAAGAGTGAATAAATGAAATCCAACAAACAAAACACATTTGTGATACCCTCCTCCAAGAAATTTTGGGCCACTTAGTTGACTTCATAGAGATGAAGGCACTATAATGACATCTATGCTCTTGCCAAGCCACAGATTGGGAGATCCAACCTTGGCTGACATTTCCACTTGGATTTCACTGAAACGATAAGTACCAATCTCAGCTAGATCACTGGCCAACACCACTAAGTAGAGGTGAGGTACTAAACTGAGAGAAGAGGACGAGACTTATTTGTGGCCCCAATTCAGATTGTGACTTTAAACTCCCTGTACCTAGACCAGAGGACAATGTTGCCATAGGCCATAAAACTGGTGATGCATACACGCACTGACTCGTCTTCCCAGCCAGGTTCCTGACACAACAACCTCAACAGCGCCAGAAATTGGGAAAATGTACCCCCAAAAACTCAGATTTAATTTGAAATTTTGCCAGATTGAAAGTACTGAATTGGTTGGAATAATATCAGACCTGGAAAACACACATTTAAAAAAAAAAAATCTCCAATAAAGGGAACTATATCTTATCGCACAAATAAAATTTGAGAGGCTCAGAAAAATTGTGTGCCTCCCGATATTGTAGATGCCTCAGTGTCATTGTACAAAAATCCCATTGTTGGCACCACCTATGTTGCATGTTGATAGCCAGCAACAGATAACAGAACAAACATGCATGCATTTTCAACACATTCACATCTCAGTCACCACAAGATGTGAATGTAAAACACTCTGAAAACCATGGGGAAACCTCCCTCCAAATTGTTGGAAAGCATGCACACGTCCCGGCTGCATGAGTCTTTGGAGTGCAACCTAAAACTAGCCAATGTACCCAACGAGGCATTGTCTTGTAGTAAGCTGGAAAATAGCATGACGTCAGTGAGTTATTGTTAAGTGAACAACGGGAAAACCCTGCACAAAGCACAAATACATCTAAGATCCTACATTGTACAAACTTTGGGAAGATTGACTGAATTGACAACTTCTCAATCCGAATGAATTGGATGAAGAATACTTCCCTCTCTCAGACGCATTCAGGATGCTTGTTTCTTTACAATAACTCCGTTGGTTCCATAATATGAGCACCTACCCTTTAGAGTTAAGCTTGATCCAAGTTCCACATTACTGTAAAGTATCTGAGACATTTTATTTGCATTGTTTCTATTCTCTCTCTCTCTCTCTCCCCCTCTCTGGCTCCATGTTTCAAAGGCTTTTGCTTGGTGGTCTGACTTGATGGTTGAACATGCCGAGACCTTCCTCTCGCTCTTTGCCGTCGACATGGACAGTGTATTGGAGACGCAAGCACCGGACACCTGGGACAGCTTTCCATTGTTCCAGCTGCTCAATGATTTCCTGAGGAGTGATTGTATGTATTCATGTTTTATCAAGAACCTTTGCATTCTGTTCCATTTATATTTTAATGACTAGTTCTTAACTTTCGTTGTAATGGAGTCCGCATTGATAACGTTGCACTGAGCGCCGTGTGCCAATGTGTTTGGGAGTATCGGGGAGGACCATTAGTTTACACAATAAGAGGAGAGGGTGAATGCAGGGAGTCTATTACCAAGGGCAGGGGAATCAAGAACCAGAGCACATAGGTTTAAGGTGAGAGGAGCAAGATTTAATAGGAACCCCAAGGGCTAATCTTGCATTCGGAGGGTGGTGGGTGTATGGAACGAGCAGGTAGTTGAGGCAGGTACTATCACAGCATTGAAAAGACACTTGGACAGGTACATGGATAGGAGCGGTTCAGAGAGATATGGGTCAAATGCAGGCAAATGAGACTAGCTTAGATGGGGCAACTTGGTCAGCATGGACAAGTTGGGCCAAAAGAGCCTATTTCTGTGCTGTGATAGACATGGCAATTCTGCCCCTTTGGAGACTACAAAATGTTCAATTGTGCTTTATTCCCACACGTGCAAAGTGTAAATGCACAGTGAATTTATTTCCTTACAAACAGTCCAGTAGAGTATTACCTTTCCACTCCCGATTAGCAATTGTATAGAAATAGTCTACTGAGCTCACATGCAAAAGGCGCCATGTTTTGCCGCCATTTTCCGAGTCCAGTCCAGATTTTTTTTTAATTAAACAAAAATAAATTGAATCACTTATTGCAAGAATAATATATACAATATAAAACAATACCAAACAAAACCAACCACCGTAATACAAAATCACCCAATTATCTAAACAAATATTCTTAAATGTTACACTCTTAAAACAACTGTATTATCATCCTTATTACGGATGCAGAGGAGAGAATTAGAAAGCACTTCCTTGCACAAAGGTTCGTCGAGTAGTGAAGTCCCCCTACCCTTAGTGGCTGTGGTATTTGGACAGTGAAACGTGTTGGTAGATTTTAATCAAACATGAGAATAAAGATGAATGGAGCAACAACAGGAAAATAGATTCCAGGAACAGATTACCAAAGACCTAATTGAGTGGCAGAGACTGATTGGTTTGACTGTGTTGCGAATCTTTCTGCGTTCCCATTAATACAGCTTTATAAATCTTAAATCCCAATTTCAGACAACCTGTTGAATGGAAAATTCCACAAACACCTCCAGGATGTCTTCGCTCCTCTTGTGGTTAGATATGTCGACCTGATGGAGTCATCGATTGCACAGTCGATTCACAGGGGCTTTGATCGGGAATCGTGGGAGCCTGTAAAGTAAGGACACCTCTTTTCATATATTTTGAGTTGAATGCTGCTGGCTGTAGATTGACACACGGTGACCAAACTTAGAACCAAGGTGCCACATTTTACAGCAGAATCTGTACAGTGAATTGTAAGATGCAAAATAAGGTGGTGCAGTGGTAGAATTGCTTCCTTACAGCGACAGAGATCCTGACTACAGGCGCTGACTGTTCAGAGTACGTACATTCTCCCCGCGACCTGCGTGGGTTTTTCACCGGGTTCTTCCGTTTCCTCCCACACTCGAAAGACGTACAGGGTTGTAGGTTAATTGGCTTCAGTAAAATTGTAAATTGTCCCTAGTGTGTAGGATGGTGCTAGTGTGTGGGGATCACTGTTTCTGCACTGTATCTCCAAACTAAACTAAACGAAAATTAACTTCCAGCATTCAACTTAAAGAAAAACTTCAGGATGTATAACTAGAAATGTGCCGTGTTTGCCGTAATAGTCTAGATAGTCATGTTTTATCTGTTTCGATACTCTCGGGAACATTTTCTTGGACTAAATAAACTTGCAATTCACTAACGTCCCTCCCACTTTATGAAACTTTGTTGATAAAAAGTGCAAAACTATCATGTTTAGACTGAGAAATATATTCAACTACAAACTCAATCAAAACCCATACTGCACAGTATAATTTAATGTCATACATATCTGATATCTACATTGTAGTAGGAATCCAAATTTTCATAGTGGAAAGTTTGACAATTGAAATTCATCTTTCGTTAAATATCCTGTTAAATATATTATGGAATTCTTTTAAAGAAAAATAAATTCATGGGCAACACAGTGGTGCAGCTGGAAGAGCTGCTACCTCACAGCGGCAGAGACCCAGATTTGATCCTCACCTTGGATGCTGTCTGTGTGGAGTTTGCACGTGTGTGTTTCCCTGTGACCGCCTGTGTCTCCTCCGGGGCCTCCAGTTTCCTCCCACATTCCCAAAGACGTGCAGGTTTTGTAGGTTAATTGTCCTCTGCAAAATTGCCCTAAGTATGTGGGGAGTAGGTGAGAAAGTGGGATAATATAGAACTAGTGTGAACGGGTGATCAATGGTCGGTGTGGGCTGAAGGGCCTGTTTCCATCCTCTAAATTAAACTAAAAAAGCTGACTGCCTACTAGTCAAATGAAATAAAGTTGAACTGAAGCGAAGGTGAAATTTGAAGGTAAAATACAGACGTTATCACAAAAGGCAAAGATACAATCACCTTTGGAGTGCTCCTGTATTTACCCTACACCCTGCTTGCCTGACCAAGTTTTAAATCTGCACTTCGTAAATACAATTAAGTTCAATGCATTGTCATTGAATTGTATTGCAATGTAAATGAGAAATTAGAGATAGTTTACACTTTGGGTGCAGAAAGAAAGGTTCCAGTGGTGAGCCACCCACGACTACAATCCCTCCCCAGCCACAAATCATTGTCCATGCTCTCACCCCAACAGCAACTATTTGGATCAGATATCCAAGAATAATCATTGTATGTGGAATCTACCACGCAGCAATGGGAAACGAGACAATGATTTTTTTTTTCAATGCAAAACTAAGCAGTAGTTCCTGGACCACATTATATGTGGTTTAACATTCCACCAACTCTGTACAATGTGTTGAATGGCAGGTGTGTTCCATTCAGGTCTTTGACCAGTTTCTTGCTGTGGTCCACTTATTCACACGCTGCTGTAAAATGAGCTTCACAGGCAGAGCCTTTGCAACCAAGCCCAGCAAAACTCTGACCAATTTGCCTTCTGTCTGTAACTAAAGTCCCCCATTGAGTTTTAAGAATGAGAGGAGGGTGGATCATAGCTGAGAGCAGGTGGGAAGGTCATTGGTTTAGTTCACTTCCATCTGACTGCCACAGGTTTCGCTCAACATAGGTTTCATAGAATAGAGAACAGTACAAGCACAGTCTGAGGAAGGGTTCCCACCCCAAACGTCACCTGCTCTTTATCTCCAGAGATGCTCCTGAGTTAACTCCAGTATTTTGTGTCTCTGCACAGCACACAAGCAGGCCCTTCAGCCCACAATATCTGTACTAAGACAAACCAATTTCATCTGCCCGCGTGTGATCCAGATCCCTCCATTCCCTGCATATCCATGTGCCTATCTACAAGTCTCTTCAGCGCCACTATCGTGTCTGCCTCCACCACCATCCCCGGCTGCATGTTCCACGAATTCCCTGCCACAGAGGGCAGTGGAGGCCAAGTCGCTGGATGGATTTAAGAGAGAGTTAGATAGAGCTCTTGGGGCTAGTGGAGTCAAAGGGATATGGGGAGAAGGCAGACACGGGTTATTGATGGGGGACAGTGCTGGCTCGAAGGGCCGAATGGCCTCCTCCTGCACCTATTTTCTATGTTTCCATGTTTCTTACACACCACCCTCTGTGTTAAAAAAAGCTTGCCCCGCACAAAAGAAATATTCCACTCTCCTTACGTACACGTGACAATAAAGTATAATTGAACCATCCCTTAAACTTTGTCCCTCTCACCTTAAAACTAAATCCTCTAGTCTTTGCCATTTCCACCTTGGAGAAGAGGTTCTGACTGTCTACCCTATCTATGCCACTCATAATTTTACATAATTCTATCGGGTCTCCCCTAAACCTCTGACGTTCCAGAGAAAACAATCTGCCCAACATCTCCTTGGTGCTGTTACCCTCTAATCCAGCTGCAGTATCTTTCTGATAAAGCACCTCTGCCGCCTGTCCAACATCTCGGGTGCTGCCGGTGTGGAGTATGCACGTTCTCTTTGTGACTGTGCGGGTTTCCTCCAGGTCCTCCGGTTTCCTCCCACATCCCAAAGACGTGCGGGTTTGTAGTTTAAATGGCCTCTGTACATTACTCCTAGTGTGTAGGGAGTGGATGAGAAAGTAGGCTAACATATAACTGGTGTTAAGGGGTGATCGATGGCTGGCATGGACTCGGTGGGTCGAAGGGCCTGTTTCCGTGCTGCGTCTTCCAATTAAAAATAATAAATATGTGGCACGAATATTTGTGATATCTCTGCGTACAAATATATTTGTAATTTTATTTGTATATTTTCTCATTTCATGGCTGAGCATTGGAGACCCCAGCGAGGCTTGAGCTTGACATATAGTTCTCTGCCGAACGTCGCGGGATGTTGTATGTTTTTTTTTTTTTTTTTTTTTTTTTTTTTTTTTTTTTGTTTTTTTTTTTTTTTTTTTTTTTTTTTTTTTTTTTTTTTTTTTTTTTTTTTTTTTTTTTTTTTTTTTTTTTTTTTTTTTTTTTGTTTGTAGTTTTTACAGTGTTTATTGCCTTTAAGTCTATGCTGTGCGTGCTTAGCAGTTTGTAGACCCCAGTGAGCAATACTTGTCATAGTTCTCTGTTTACAAACGTGACAACCCATTGACATGTTAGTCATTTGTGCCTGTCCAGTCTACCATTTCTTGCTGCCAAATAGCAGTTTGTAGACCCAGTGTTTAGAGCAATACTGTCAAGTCTATGTGAAAGCCAAACGCTTTTTGCCCGTTTAAAGGACCATTGGGGCCCTGCTCATTTCTACCATAGTGCCAAATAGTATCTCAAAAATGGCAGTAGTGCAGCGATGGTACTGATCTTTTTTTTTCCCCATTTGCTTCCGAGTGCTGCTGCACACAAACAACTTCTGTTCTCTCTGCTGCCTGTCCCTCTCTGTGCCTGAAGAGGGCATAAGGATGCAAATTTAATGCAAATAAAATGCCAGTGGCTGCAGCCAGACTGACTGTGGCAGGTGTATGTCACAGGCAAACGTCCCCATTTAAAAACCCCACGCCACACTATTTTCCACTGCTGTTCAACTTAAGCAAGCCGGTTAAAATGTGTAGGAAGGGACTGCAGATGCTGGTTTCTACAAAGTGGCGGAGCAACTCAGTGGACCAGGTAGAGAAAAGGAACAGGAGATGTTTTGGGTCGGAACCCTTCTTCAAGACTGAAATCAGCCTGCAGGAGGGTTCCAACCCAAAACGTCACCTGCTCCTTTTTCTCCAGAGATGCTGCCTGGCCCGCTGAGTTATTCCAGCATGTAGAGTCTATCTTAAGAAAGTAGATACTTATTTATGACTTTTTAATGTGAAGAAAACATTAGATTTTACTTTAGACTTCAGATATACAGCACGGAAACAGGCCCGTTGGTCCATCAGCAATCACCCCCCCATTCACTAGCACCATCCTACACACTCGGGGCAAGTTACACTTTTTCCAAAGCTAATTAGCCTACAAACCTGTACATTTTTGGAGTGTGGGAGGAAACCAGAGCTCACAAAGAAAACCTCCAGGGCCACAGGAGGCACGGGTTCAATCCTGACCTTGGCTGCTGTCTGTATGGGCTTTGTACCTTCTACCTGTGACCACGTGGGTTTTCTCCAGGTGTGCTGGTTTCCTCCCACACTCCAAAAGATGTACATGTTTGTAGGCTTCTGTAAATTGTCCCTAGTGTCTAGTACAGAACCAGTGTACGGGGGTGGTCTCTGGTCATTGTCGACTCGGTGGGCCGAAGGGCCTGTTTCCATGCTGTATCTCCAAAGTCTATGTTCATAGAGGAATGTTTGCGAACTTGTCTACATTGCTGCTTGCATATGCAACTTTTATTTCGCCAAGCTTGGTCTGCGTTTTGGAAAAGACCAATATATTGATGTCAAAATTTAATTCTGAAGTTCAATTTTAAAATATTATACAAAGAATAATGGCATGTAACTGACTCACAAAAATATTGCTGCAAGTTAAGAGGTTTTTGTTAATGAACATAAGGATGATTTTAATTTACTGATGATATAAATGTAATAACATATTTCATGTCACAAGCATTTTATTTTTGTTTGTCAATAATCAATTTATTTGTTTCAAGATGCCTGTTATCTTATTATTATTTCCAACTTTGCTTAACTCTTGCTGTTACAGCATTCAGAAAATCCACAGCAAGCTCTTAGGTCATGGACATGTTCTTGATCAATGGAATTTGTTTTGAAACAATTTTTTTTATTTGCTGTGAATTTTTTGATAGTTGTGTGAATTAATTTAGAGGTGTCACTTGCTTCCACATCCACATCTACATTGTCACTGTGATGGTGTTTTCTTTCTGTCTGTTTCTTCCACAGGAGTTTAACGAGTAATCTGCCCAATGTGAATCTACCAAATGTGAATCTCCCTAAAGTACCAAATCTTCCAGTTAACCTCCCACCAATGCCTAGTTTTTCTGCTTCATCCTGGATCGCTACTATATACGATGCAGAGTGTGTATTGAATACACGTTAGGTCTGATTTGTCACCTAAGGCAACCTGGCATGAATTTGCACTTCATAGCTGTATGATCGTAATCTGAAATGTCATTATTTCCATTTCGGTGCATATGACGACAAAGTCATTCTTCGCAAGAAAATATCAAAGCAGATATCCAATTAGCTTTCGTTGAAGACATCTATTTTAAATTTAGTAAAGGAAGTAACTAAAAAATACGTTTGTTGCCTCAACTAATCAAATAATCGCCATAGACCCGGGTTCGATCCTGACCTCGGGTGCTGCCTGCGTGGAGTTTGCACGTTCTCCCTGTGACCGCGAGGGTAACCTCTGGGTACTCCAGTTTCCTGCCATATCCCAAAGACGGGCAGGTTTGTAGGTTAATTGGCCCTCTATAAAATTGCCCTACATGTGAAGTAAGTGGATGAGAAAAGTGGATAGCTTGGAACTAATGCGAATGGTTGTGTGACTCAGTGGGCCCAAGGACCTGTTTCTTGTTCCACACTGTATCTTCTTTTAGAACAAGCGTGTCCTCTCCTCATTCATGAATATATTTTCATTATATTGTGAACCCAGCACATTTTCCCTGAATTTTTGGACACAATAATATTTTAGAGCCTAATGGTCCATAACTAAATAATTCAGAGATACCTATCTAGTCAAAATTGAATGTCACTTTCATTTCCATAGTTTGTTATAATATGTACACCTTCTGACTCAGTGTGTAACATGTCATCGATGATGCTTACCAATGTTTTAATGATATTTGTATTTAAACGTAAGACAGAATCATCCGTTCATTTGAGATATAGAGATGACTTTGTATCCCATTCCCACACTGACCTTTCTGTTCTGGGCCTCCTCCACTATCAGAATGAGGCCACTTGCAAATTGGAGGAACAGAACCTCATATTTTACAAGTAGCCCTAATATTCCCTCTCTCTGTGCCCCTCCCCCACTTTGGTCAACCTTCTACTGTCACTGTTTGTATCCCTTCGTTGTCACCTCTTCTGCAACCAACAATGGACCATTGTGGGCTCCACCTTTCTTGTGTTATCGGTGCTGGTTCCGTACCTTTTCATACCTCTTCCCTAACTCTCATTGTGATGAAGGGCCTCGACCCAATAAGTCACCTATTCCCTTGCTCCAGAGATGCTGCCTGACCCGCTGAGTTACTCCAGCATTTTGAGTCTGACTTTGTTACCCAATGGTTTAAGCAAACCAGTATATGGCAGCCAGCAACACTACTGTATCATAGGAATTAACAATCCAATTACAAAGCAAAAAAAATGTTTTAATTTTGCTTTCAAGAAGTATCTGATCACTTGAATTTTTGTAAACCCCATAATTTGAATTATATAAAAGGAAACATTTTAACAATGTAACGTGCAAAGTTGTTAACTACATGCATACTTAACAGGTTTAAATGCATTCAAATTACTGAAAGCACGACATACAGCCTTGCAAAGTGGGAAACATTCCAAATTCAAGAAGAAAAAAAAGTTTTTTCATGCCAGGTTGACTATATGGAAGACTAGATTAGGAAACATATGAAAATGGAATGCAGAAATGATTTTCCATTTTCCTTTGTTGCATGCCGTGTGATAGTTTGGAAAGATATGGATCAACCATTGTCGGAAAGCTAAGTCAACAACCACAACAAAATCTTATCGCGGCCTGCCCCATCCTCTTAACGTAGCCAACGTTAGATGTTGACCTGCTATTTAAATGTGATGCACTTTGTAGCATGTTACGAGATATCCTTTATAATGTACAAACTCGTTATAACGTGCACAATACTTGGCTCACCCAAGGACTGTTATATTGAGGATGGGCATGCAATAATACGCAAATAAATCAGGCAATAGATGCACAGCTCATAATGCCTGGTTGAGTGGTTGTGTTCTTGGTTCTCCGGAAGTAATGGCATTATTCTTCAGTGTGCTTGCAGAAAGCACTTTGTTGTGACATGGATAATTTTCGTCAAAATTAAGTTGACTTATAAGATGCTTGATTCTATATCTTTCCAAGGGAACTGGATTACTTCCAACCTCCTTTCATGCAATATTTGCAACCCTCTCCCTTTTGTGCAATAGATGAATTACTTTAACTGTGATCTCTGTAGACAACTGATAAGGGTTCGCACCCCCACCCACCCCCAAAAAAAAAAAAAAAAAATGAACTCTCTTAGGAATATGTTCGTGTCACCACAGAGTTCGCGCAAGGTGAGGGTTACCTTGGCATGCTGGGGTATGGTCTCATCCCACGGTAGCTTTCTCCACGCTCTGAAGTAATCATTACTACAGTGCAGCTGGCATCCATCACATTGGAAACGCACGTTGCCATATGTTGTTTCTGCAGATGATGCCAGCAGTAATGGTAATGCATGGTGTGTACAACATCTTAAAAAAAAAAAAGTGCAGTGTTGGCATTAGTGGTTTGCGAGGATGAATTTCATGAGGCAAGAAAATGTGTTTCGAATCTCAAAGTGAAGCCAAGCTGCTAAAATTCTGAATCGCACGGGATTAGTTCATCAAATGGCGCCGGCCACGACCCGCCGACCTATTCTCGTGCTGCTTGGGATTTTCTGTGGAGGAGCGTTATTTGATTATCACAAAATTATTTAGCCCTGGTCGCCCAAAATAAGACAGCTGTTGGCACGGGGTGAAGAGAACCGCCAAGCCTCGCCGACCACTACTTACCACAAAACCACCTGATCCCGACTCGAGTTTTTGAGAGACATGTTTTGATCCGTGCATGAAATCTCAACGTAAAACGACCACTAATGGTTGTAATTCCAGGTTACTTTTTACCATACACTTTTTTTTTTTTTTTTTTTTTTTAAACGCACTTGTTCTCTGGTAACTTTGAAAACTTTTTCCTTTGCCGTCCTTTTCGATTGTTAACTGTTACGCAACATGAGACAACAAGCCTTCAAGGTGTATGATAAAAAAAAATCCAGAGCTATGACTATGGAGACCTTACACCCAATATTCCCCCCTTGTTTATTGACTGCTGTACACCCCAGGCATTGATTGCAGCTTCTTTGATGGCTGGCGGGTGGCGGAGAGTGGTTTTAACATCCTTGCTTTCTTTGCAGCAATGGCTCAGGTACCTCAGAAGATCTGTTCTGGAAACTGGACGCCCTGCAGACCTTTATAAGAGATCTGCACTGGCCAGAGGAGGAATTTGCCAAGCACCTGGAGCAAAGGCTGAAGCTCATGTCTAGCGATATGATTGAATCATGCGTTAAAAGGTTAGGCTTTCTATGGAAGGATTAAAGACAAGCCCAACAAGTATTTGTGTGAGAACATAATCCCTATTTAGTGATTATCTATAAGATTTAATTATCGTTAATGATTGCCAATTTAGATATAATGGAACCCTGTTGTATTACAGCGACGAGCTTGTCACAGCACGTCAATCATCCGCTGTCCACAATTCTGTATTACGATCACTTACAAACGTAATCTTAATTAGATATTACATGGGAATGCTAACTGGTGACAGAGTTAGACAAGTGGTTTGAAATGTGACCCCAGAGTTTCACAAACTTCCTCCACCTCTAGAAACCGCATGTCGCAGTAAGTTGAATATTGCAGACAGCAGAGTAATGCACAGGGGAAATAGAAGGGGCCATGTTTCAAAGTATTTTGCAATCATTCTATGAAACAATGACGGTTTGATACGAAGAAGACTTATGATTTAATTAAAAAGTACAATCTTATTCTTGTCCCTGGCAATGTGCCCCCAACACCATTTGTGTGTTTGTGATTTTAAAACAATCCTTTCTCCCCCCCCCCCCTCCCCCCCGCCCCGCTCTGGTAGGACGAGGGTTGCATTTGAAGCCAAGCTGCAGAAGACCAGCAGGTCAACAGATTTCCGTGTCCCACAGTCAATATGCACCATGTTCAACGTGATGGTCGATGCCAAGGCACAGTCCACAAAGCTTTGCAGCATGGAAGTGGGCCAGGAAGTAAGTTAACACTTTTTCATGAAAATTAGTAGTTCTATATGAGCGGCTTACAATAGAAATCAGATTTAGCTGCTGTCATTCATTACATAATTATAATGTTCGAATCAAAATATTTATACTGGTAACAAAGATGATCTATTTTGTGCATAATACATTGAACAAAGCAGTACCAACTATTAAACCAACCTACATTAACCCTTCACTACGTAATCTGTGCTGCAGTGGTCCAAAGATAGATGTCTGCTTATAAATAAATATCTGCAGAGAATTAGACTTTACAGATTAGATTGCCTTTCCTATTGCTGAAAGAAACAGTCTCCCACCAGCAACTCTGTCGAAAGCCTCTGGCATAGGTACGTAGAACAGTAAGGCACAGGAACAGAACCCTGAATATCTACGTTCAACATGTAGCCAAGTTGAACTAATCTCATAGAAACATAGAAAATAGGTGCAGGAGTGGGCCTTTTGGCCCTTCAAGCCAGCACCGCCATTCAATATGATCATGGCTGATCATCCAAAATCAGTACCCCATTCCTGCTTTCTCCCCATATCCCTTGATTCCGTTGCCTGCATTTGATCTGTATCCCTCCATTCCCTGCATATCCAAGACCAATCTAAAAGCCTTTTAAATGCCACTATCATATCTCTCACCACCACCACCTTAGTTCCATTGTTCAATCATGCACCATGTTCTGGGTAATAAAATGCTTGTTCCGTACATCCCCTTTAAATGTTACCCCCCTCACTTTAAAGCTCTGCCCACTGGTCTTTGACATTTGCACCCTGGGAAAAAGGTTCTGACTACCCTGTCTATGCCTCTCCTAATTTTATATACTTCGATCAGGCCTCCCCTCAGCCTCTGACCCTCCAGAGAAAACAATCCAAGTCTGTGCAACCTCTCCCTGTGGTGAATACCCGCTGATCCAGGCATCATTCTAGTAAGTATCCCCCTGTACCCTTTCAAAAGCCTCCACATCCTCCCTGTATTAACCTACAAAACCTTCGGCCCACTGAATCCACACTGACCACCGATCTCCCACTCACACGAGTTCTCTGTTATCCCACTTTCTCACCCGCTCACTACTCACTGGGGGGCAATTTTAGTGGACAATTAACCAGCCAACTCGGACGTCTATGGCATGTGGGAGGGAACCAGAGCACCTGACGGTCACCGGGAGAACATGCAAACTTCACACAGACAGCACCCAAGGTCAGGATCAAACTGGGCTCTCTGGCACCGTTAGGAACTTTACCAGCTACACCACGGTTTATAGTTGTCCTCCCGTCATTTCTTAACTTACACATTTGTTTAGTTGTTCTGCCTGTTAGTTTTTCTGAGAAGTTTCTTATTAATAGATAATAGACAATAGGTGCAGCAGTAGGCCATTCGGCCCTTTGTGCCAGCACCACCATTCAATGTGATCATGACTGATCATCCCCAATCAGTACCCCGTTCCTGCCTTCTCCCCATATCCCCTGACTCCACTATCTTTAAAATCTTGTTATTCCTAATGGTACAACTGAAATTTCTAATCCTAGTTAAATTTAGTCTGGTGCATAGTGTAGAGTTACATTGTATGTTGAGTCAGTGCACATTCAGAATAATTATTTATAATATATATAAATGTAGGCAGTCTTGTCATTTAATTCTCTTCCTTAAAACCAGTATTTTCTATTTTCTATATACTCTCCAGACACTGTTGTTAGAATCAATTATGTACTAAGTTTATGCATTAACATATAAGATTGTTAAGGGCTTGGACACACTAGAGGCAGGAAACATGGTCCTGATGTTTAGGGAGTCCAGAACCAGGGGCCACAGTTTAAGAATAAGGAGTAAGCCATTTAGAACGGAGACGAGGAAACACTTTCTCTCATATAGAGTGGTGAGTCTGTGGAATTCTCTGCCTCAGAGGGAGGTGGAGGCAGGTTCTCTGGGTGCTTTCAAGAGAGAGCTAGATAGGGCTCTTAAAGATAGTGGAGTCAGGGGATATGGGGAGAAGGCAGGAACGGGGTACTGATTGGGGATGATCAGCCATGATCACATTGAATGGCGGTGCTGGCTCGAAGGGCCGAATGGCCTACTCCTGCTCCTGCATCTATTGTCTATTGTCTATTGACTTTGTGGATGTTTTCTGCTTGCTAACACATTTCCCACCACTGAATGATTCCATTTGTATTGTTCTATGTTCCACTGAGTTTAACTTACAGTAGATCTCTTCAGAAGATTAGCAGCATCTCAATTGTTTTCAGATCATATTTTCTGTGACATACTGTATGTGCCTGTACTTTAATGATTCTGTCAGTTGCATCTCTCATCTGAACTCATTAGCTACTGCATGTTCAGGTTGTGCTCTTGTTAAACAACACTGCACATCTGAGACCTGTTTCTCTGTACAATCTCGCTATGCCGTTCTACTTCTGTGTGGTAATGGCCATACACATGTAGACAAACAGGGCATGGTTTAATGCCGGCCTTGTATCATAAATGCAAGCCTGTCCTGGGACCCATCTTCAGGCTGGTGGAGTAGGGAGGAGAAAGCTGGAAAAGAGAGGTAAATGTGGTCGGATCAGCAGAGTAGGTTTAGTTTCGAGATACAGCACAGAAACAGGCCTTGCGACCCGCGGGGTCTGCACCAACCAGCGATCCCCGCGCATTAACATTATCCTACACACACTGGGGACGATTTTTACCATTGATAACAAACCAATTAACCTACAAACCTGCACGTCTTTGGAGTGTGGGAGGAAACCCATGCAGGTCACGGGGAGAACGTACAAACTCCATACAGACAAGTACCTGTAGCCAGGATCGTACCCTGGTCTCTGGCGCTGTAAGCTCTGTAAGGCAGCAACTCTACACTACGCCACCGTGCCGCCCACAAATATGTGACATAAGGTAGAGGTGAAAAGGAGACAAAAGGATGACAGACATTGTGGGTCAAAGGTCATGCATATTCTATGTTCTACATTCTAAGAGCAACATTCATCAACAATACACACAAATTCCTCTTATGTTTTATCGTATATGATGCCCCCCTCCCCCCACCACCAAAATATTGGAGTACCAAACAAATGATTTCGGACAGAACTAGATAAAGGAGCATATTTTTTAGACACAAGGCCCACCTGTACAACACACGACATAATGCTCTGGAATAACTCAACGGGTCCTGCAACATCTCTGAAGTACATGGATATATAACATTTCAGGTCGGGACTTTAGACTTGAGAGATACAGTGCGGAAACAGGCCATTCAGCCCATCGAGTCCTCACCGACCAATGATCACCCCATACACTAGCACTATCCTAGCCACTAGGGACAATTTACAATGTTACCGAAGCCAATTAACCGACAAACCAATACATCTTTGGAGTGTGGGAGGAAACCGGAGCATCCGACGAAAGCCAAAGCGGCTACAGGGAGAACGTGCAAACGCCGTACAGACAGCACCCGTAGTCAGGATCAAACCCGGGTCTCTGACGCTGTAAGGTGGCAACTGTACCGCTGCGCCACTGTGCAGCCTTCCTTCAAATTGTGCATGTCTTTGTACATACAGTTTAGTTTATTGTCACGTGTTCTGAGGTACAGTGAAAAGCTTTTGCTACGTGCTATCCAGTTAGCAGAAAGACAATATGTGATTATAATCGAGCCAGTTACAGTGTACATGTACATGATGAGGGAATAACGTTTAGTGCAAGGTAAAGCCAGCAAAGTCCGATCAACGATAGTCCGAGGGTCACCAAAGAGGTAGATAGTAGTTCAGCACTGCTCTCTGGTTATGGTAGGATGATTCAGTTGCCTGATAACAGTTGGGAAGAACCTATTCCTGAACCTGGTGAAGACTTGTTCAGGCCCTGTCTGCATCAGTTTGTTTAATATCGCATTTTGCCCATGCACTCCTCTGTTTCTTTTTCAGCGGCAATACCATTCTAAAATTGATGAGTTGATTGAAGAAACTGTCAAAGAAATTATCACACTCTTGGTTGCAAAGGTACAGTGAAGGATGTTATGCCCATGGTTTAGAAATCTGACCTCTTATTGAAGAACACCCTTTTGACAAGGATGGTTTCATCTGAGGTTTTTAAAGGGTGTGATTATTTAAATAATCTGTTGGCATTAGCATTATTAAATGTATGTCAAATTATTAATTCATATTATTATTGTACAAATTATTGAATAATTTGTTGAATTATTAAACATATGTCAAATGATTTACTGATATAAATGTGCTAATGAACTTTTTGGAGACTTCTATATATTTTAAAAAAATCACATTGTTGGGAGACCTATTTGTCTTTTGAATTCCATTGAATTGATGGGGAGAAAATTCACGAACTTAACTGAGTACATCATACTGGTCATGTATATTTATATGAACATTTGTGGTTCAATAAGCAGCAAAAACCGCAGTAGACCGGACTATATAAAGCACAAGACGGGTCCTTTCAGTTCAGTCATTCGAATGAAGAGTTCTGGAATAAAATAAGGGATGGGTTAAATTTAAAATTTTTCAGCTTGTGCCTTTTTGTGCTAACGGCCATCTATTTTCAGATCAGAAAGAACCGTTAAAGTTTTAAGTGCACGTGACGTCATTTGACTTTAATCATTTTCTCCCATTAGTTTGTTACTATTTTGGAAGGAGTGCTGTCCAAACTATCCAGATACGATGAAGGGACTCTCTTCTCATCCTTTCTGTCATTCACTGTAAGAGAAACGTCTTTATTTTGTTTTACGTGATTGAAGATGAACGTTGGCGCTCTGTCCATTCGGAAATATAACGTAAAGATATTCTCTGTTTTCATTCAAATTTGCTATAAATGGCATGTTGCTTACTTGGGAACTCTGGTCAACATCTGTTGACACAGGTCCATATGTGAAGATGTGTAGGCAGGAACAGCAGATGCTGGTTTAAACCCAAAGTAAACACAAAATGCTGGTGTTACTCAGTGGGTCAGGCAGCATCTCTGGAGAAAAGGAAGAGGTGATGTTTTGGGTCGGAACTCTTCTTCAGTCTGAAACGTCATCCATCATTTTTCTACAGAGATGCTGCCTGACCCGCTGAGTTACTCCAGCATCTTGTGTCTATCTTTCATATGTGAAAACAGCTCATCGTTACAACTTGTTCGCATCAATTCTGTAATAGCATCATTACAGCTTGTTAGCATGCAGGAAAAATGTTCCCGATGTTGGGGGAGTCCACCACCAGAGGAATAAGGGTTGGCCATTTAGGACTGAGATGAGGAAAAACATTTGTGACATTTGCACCGGAGTTTTTTCCATTCCTAATGTATAACTATCTCGCAAGACCAAAACCTGGGGTTATTGAACACTTTGTAACTTTGTCACTGTGTGGGTGCCCTATACGTGGCGACCTTGTGTATGGTGTGCAAAACAAAGAAACTGAGTTGGATGATCAGCCATGATCATATTGAATGGCGGTGCAGGCTCGAAGGGCCGAATGGCCTACTCCTGCACCTAATTTCTATGTTTCTATGTTAATCTCACTGTGACATGTCACATGTGATAATAAAGTATAAACACATCAATCAATCAATCTATTGATCTGAGGTTCTACTCATTTTATGAGGCACAGTTTTTGTTTATTTTTTATTTTTTATTAGAAGCAATTGTACAAGAATAAAACAATAGGCATACAAAATTAAACAGTTATTGTACAGCTTCAATTTTAACATTCTTTCATTCTGCTCGAAATAAAGAATTATATAAATAAATAAATAAATAGATAGATAAATAAATAAATAAATTGTTTTCTGATTTGCCAATAAGGGAAAAGAAAAGAGAAAGAACAAGAGGGAGAAAGGGCGAGAGGTGCAAAGATAGGACCCCAAAGTAGTGTAGCCAAAGTGAATAAAGATGTAAAAGAGGAGAAGAAAAAAAGGGGGGTGAAAGTGGAGATATACCTGCCTTATGAGGCACAGTTCAAGGCATTGTGCTTCTTTTGCACATTGTAAATATACGTACGCTAATGCGATCTGTGGATTTACGTCAAGGATTCTACTTGTCATCTCCTTCTCTCTTTTGTTTTGAAGGTGAAAGCAGCCTCCAAGTATGTGGACGTGCCTGTAAGTGTACCTCTATCAACTATCAACGTCTGTATCAACTTTTCTGTTGGCATGCAGGTTACATTTCCGAAATAAGATGAAATCAATTTAGATTAAAATGGTGGAAATCAGAAAGTAAAGATGTTTCCGCTTGTGAGGGAGTCCAAAACAGGAGGCCATCAATATATGAAAATCAGCAGTGCGGTTCCCGGAGGTTGCAGGTGGTTGCCGGAGGTTGCAGGCAGTGGAAGCAGGTAGGGAGACTGACAAAACCTCCGGGAACCGCACACAAAAACCTTGGGTGGGGCGCAAAGTCTCCAGAGGTTTCCGATCAGGTTTCCTAAGTGGGACAGGGGCATAAGGGTGTCAGGGGTTACGGAGAGAACATGGGGCAGGAGGATGGGGTTGAGAGGGAAAGATAGATCAGCCACGAATGAATGGCGGAGTACACTTGATGGGCCGAATGGAACTTAATTCTGCTCATAGAACATGAAATTGTGTATCGATGTACATCGAAAAGCTTTGTTTTGAATGTATTCCAATCAAATCAGATACTATACATAATTTCATTCAAGCCAAACCCAAGTATAATAGGTAGAGCAAAGGAAAAGATTCTGAGTACAGAATATTATTCATTTATTGCTAATAGCATTTTATATTTGCTAGCTTTTAGGACTAGAGTACCCAATGTTTTTTCAACTACAGTAATCTCCTGTTAGCTAATGAGAATCAAACTGAAGTTTCTTACTGACCTAATTTGGTCGAGCATTGAATCCTTCTGATTATTCCCAAGTAACTGTTACCATTTTTGCTGCAGTGTATTTATAGTTCTATCATGTACGATGAGTGTTAGAAATTGCTTCAATGCCCCTGGGAAAAGGGAAGGAAATGCTAGCCGCTTGCTCTAGGATTTAATTAGCTCCTCTGGCAAAGTAACAGTGGGTGACTAGGACAATCCTCATTCAAGTTCACTCATCATTCCTTAAAAAAGTATTCTAAAAGGCCACGTGATTATTACCCAGTGGTAAAATCCTGTACGTTTTCTACTTGATTCATTGGAGCAGTCAATGGTGCAATTTTGCCTTCAATTTTGCTGCAGAGTCAAAGAGTCGTAGGCTCTTCGGCCTAAATATTCCATGCTAACCAGGATGCCTCATCTGCTTTAGTTCCAACTGGCCTCATTTGGCCCATATCCCATTAAACCTTCCCTATCCTTTGTGGCGAAAGTATTTTGAGAAAAAAATCGAAGGTTTGTCGAACTTTTCAACTGATTAAATATCGGTTTGAAGAAGGGTCTCGACTCGAAATGTCACCTATCCATGTTCTCCAGGGGATATTGCCGGACCAGCTGAGTTTAGTTTAGTTTAATACTGTGCAGAGATACAGCGCGGAAACAGGCCCTTCAGCCCACCGAGTCCGCGCCGACAAGCGATCCCCGCACGCTTACACTAGAAAAATACCAAGACAATTAACCTACAAACCAGCAAGCATTTGGAGTGTGGGAGGAAAACCAGAGATCCCGGAGAAAACCACGCAGGTCACAGGGCGAAGGTACGGTCTCTGTACAGACAGCATCCGTATTCAAGATCGATCCCGGATCTCTGGCGCTGTAGGGCAGCAACTCTACCGCTGTGCCAACCTGCCACACCCATGCTGGAGTTGCTCCAGCATTTTACATCTCGCCTGTATCAAATGTATTAGGGTGCCAATTTAATCCTAGTTTGTGTACAATTGGTGACAAAAGTAGTCCTGGTCCCCCATACTGATGCGGAGCATGCATCACTAGTCTTCATGCACTGTTTGCATTTATTGCTGATTGATTTAAAGTCCTAGAGTCTTACAGCATATCCCTCTCCCCCCCAATCTGACTCCATTCAGTTCAGTCTAGTTCATTGTCACGTGTACCAAGTTATAGTGAAAAGCCTTTGTCAGCAGAAAGACAATAGATGATTTACAATAGAGCCTTTACAATGCATAGATACATGATATGGGAATAACATTTAGCACAAGGCAAACCCAGCAAAGTCTGATCAAGGATAGTCCAATGTTCCACCAGCATGTGGAAACAGAGATCCGCATCGCTGGTTTATACCAAAGATAGATACAAAGTACTGGAGCAACTCAGCAGGTCAGGCTGCATATCTGGAGAACAAGGATGGTGACATTTCGGATCGGGACTGATCTGCAGCCTCTGGAATTGTGTCTTTATTTTTGTTTGAGTATCTGTACAGGGTGTGATGGCACAGTAATTGCTGCAAGAATAAACACAAAATGCTGGAGTTACACAGCGGGTCAGTCAGCATCTCTCTGAAGAAGGGTCCTGACCTGAAACGTCACCCTTCCTTTCTCTCTTTATCCCACTAAACCTTTCCTATCCTTTATGATGAAACCATCTGAGAACAAAATTGAAGATTTATTAAACTTTTCAACTGATTAAGTATCAGTCTGAAGAATGGTCTTGACTCGAAACGTTACCCATCCTTTTTCTCCAGAGATGCTGCCTGACCCGCTGAGTTACTCCAGCGGGTCAGGCAGATCAGCCGTGATCACTTGAATGGTTGTGCTGGCTCAAAGGGCCAAATGGAGTATTCCTGCGCCTATTGTCTATTGTCACGTTGTGTCTATCTTTGAATTCCTCCAGCAGTTTCTTTACTCTTTTACATCCCAACATCGGCAGACTTTTGTGTCTCCTCGCTAAAGGCCACTCATTAGCACCCTGCAAACAAAACTGTAGCGTTAACAAACCACAATTTCTGCTGACTGACAATCAAATATTCTGAAGAATGGGTACCCTGTGGTCTTAGATCTCCCTTATTAGAAAATCCAATTCACAGCAAAGCCATACCAGTGTATTCTTCAGATGTAAACAGAAGGCATGCTAATATCAGTACCTTGAAACAGTCTTGTAGCACAGCCTAATGATGAGCTTAGATGATTACTTTGTTTTAATGTAAAGTACTGGTGGCGTCGAAGGTGACATTTTCCGCATAAGGGGGAAAAAAGGTGAGAGCTGGTTTTCTCTTCTCGATAAAGGTGTGCGGTCTGAGCTGTTTATTGTCAGAAGCAAAAAGACAATTAATGTTTCGATTTCAGTCGTACCAAATAAAAGTGAATTATAAATACAAGGAATCCTATTAACCTTTGGAGCCGAGCTCTATTCGGTCTGTGTAATGAGGTGTGGGTTGTACACCATATAATGTGCATGGGTAGCTCAGATTCCATCCCCCCCTCCCCACCTCCTCCACCCCTCACACGCTTACAGCAGCCCTTTCATTTTAATTGGGTTACTGTAGATGTCATTATTCAACCCAACTCAATATCAGGTGTGTCAAATATTGGCAAACTGATAATTAGCATTCACCAACAACCACTAACCATAAAAATACTGCATTGTGGAATCTGCACTTCTTGAAGATTTAAGTCCCTTTTTAGCTTGTTTTAACCTGTTTTGACTGCTTAGTTTAGAGACACAGCATGCAAAACCAGGCCCTTCAGCGCACCGTGCCCATGCCGACCCTCGATCGCCCGTCCACACTAGTACTATGTTATTCCACGCTCCCTCAACACTAGGGCCAATTTCACAGAGGCCAATTATCCTACAAACCCGCACGTCTTTGGGATGTGGGCGGAAACCCATGCGGTCACAGGGCGAACGTGCAAACTCCACACGGACAACACCCAACGTTAGGATCAAACCCGGGGTTTCAGGGAAAACTCTATGAGGCAGCTGCCCTTGTTTGCTAACAATTTAATTGTTAATGAAATATCACTCAGATCGGATCTTTTATCTGCCCTGCCCAATGGCCTTCCATTGGTAAGTCCAAAGTTTCCATTACCCAAAATGTGACCCCAATCAGAGTCATTCAGAAGCTAGCATGATCCACGCAACTAATAAACCACTTCTAATGCTTCAGTGATTGCTGTTTCACTGACTGCTGTGGAAAGAGTGAACATTTCAGCTGCACGGTTCTGTGTTTCACACTAGTGCTGTCTGGCCTTTAGTTTTAGTTTAGAGACATAGTGTGAAAATATGCCCTTCAGCCCACCAAGACCGCCCCAACCACACTCACCGGTACACTAGTTCTGTGGTACGCACTAGGGAAACTGGAGCACCCAGCGGAAACCCTCGCAGTCACAGGAAGAACATGCAAACTCCGTACAGACAGCACCCGAAGTCAGGATCGAACCTGGGTCTCTGACGCTGTAAGGCAGGAACTCATAAGGTCATGTGATAGGAGTAGAAAAAGGACATTCGGCCCATCATGTCTACTCTGCCATTCAATCATGGCTGATCTATCTCTCTCCCTCCTTTTATTTTATTTCCTTAGCTCACTGACATCTCACCAAGCCCCTAAAGCCCAGACAAACACAAGCCCTTCAGCCCCAATCTCCCCACCTCGGAGTTTATCAGGCATTGTGAACAAAGTGTGTCGGAAGGAACTGCAGATCGGGTTTGCACTGAAGATAGACACAAAATGCTGGAATAACTCAGCGGGACAGGCAGCATCTCTGGAGAGCGAAGGAATGGATGACGATTTGGGTCGAGACCCTTCTTCAGACTCAGGGGAGATGGGGGGGCATAGAGATACGGAAGGGTAGGGTGTGAAAACACAGAAGGGTCTCGACCCGAAGCGTCACCCATTCCTTCTCTCCAGAGATGCTGCCTGTCCCGCTGAGTTACTCCAGCATTTTGTGTCCATCTTCGTGAACAAAGTAATTTGATTATGATTCATTTTCTCTGACTGTTATCGGACTTCTATCTCGGAAAATGGGTCGCTACCTGCAGGGAAAGGCCAGGATAATTGACACCTGCGTAAACGTGTTGTGATCTTGCAAATAAATGGAGAGAGCTGTTCAGACACCTCTTCCTGAAGATGCTACACTTCCTACAGCACCGCAAATATTATTAGAAACCTTCTCCAGCTCAGAATATCTCGGGACTTATTATCTTCCTTTCAATCAGTGTCTTTAGTGTAAAAATCCCGTCACTTGTCCCGAATCATGAAACACTTGGTTCTCAGCTTTCGTGTGGGTAGAGGCGTAGCCCTGAGGAGCAATCTCCTGTAGAATCTCATCCCTGAACAGACAGATTATCCTCTGGAAGTAGTTCACCATAGAAACAATCAGAACCATTCAAATAGCCGCCTGTGAGATTTCAGGCAACAAATGCTTAATAATAACGGCCAAGCTGTTTTACTTTGTGAATATGGCTGTCTGGTATAAAATGAAATATGACGACTGGGCAAATAATATGTTCACCAAAAAAGTTGTTAGTTTTAGAGATACTGTGCGGAAACAGGCCTTTCGGCCTACCGAGTCGACACCAGCCTGCTATCACATTAACAATATCCTATACAAACACTAGGGACAGTTTACACTTAGACCAAGCCAATTAACCTCCAAAACCTGGACGTCTTTGTAGTGCTGGAAAAAAACCATGCAAGTCATGGGGAGAATGTATAAACTCCATACAGACAGCATCCGTAGTCAGGATTGAACCCGGGTCTCTGGCAATGTTAGGCAGTAGCTCTACCCCCAAGGCCACCTTGTCACCAAAATATTCTATCAGTAGACTGGAATCCAGACACCTGCCAAATATCACCATGGCAACTGAGAATTTTAATTTGGTTAATTACTTTTTTCTATAATAGAAAGATAGCATTGGAAATTTTAATTATGAGTCTACCCTTTGGTTATATACATTTCTCTGGTTCACTAAAGTCTTGTAGGTCATTATCTGTATATGACACCAGTATATAACCATTATATGGGAGTAATCCATCCCAACGTAGCAAGGCACACTATTGTACCAAACTGCCATGCCAAATAATTGAATTAGACAAATAACCTGACAGACCTAGAAATCAGATCTACACGTGACAAAGACATATCCAGCAGAGTAAATTTTGTAAAGATGGACTCAGTCATATTTAGAGAAGAGAGGCAGAATTAGGAGGCCGACCCGCAACGTTGCATAGCCGTTCCCTCCACAGATGCTGCCTGACCGGCTGAGTTCCTCCAGCACTTTGTGTGCTGCTCAGGAGACCTGACCCATTGACTAGTCAAGCAACAGCTTCATGTGGTATCTCTTAAATAGCATTTGGTTAAATAGCAAAGTTATATAACATGGAAACTGCCCTTCGGCCCAACTTGTCTATGCTGACCAAGATGCCCCATCTACACTAATCCCCGCAACCTCTAATGTTCAGAGAAGTTATTGCAGTAATGAATCGACTGGGCTTATATTCACTGGAATTTAGGATTAGAGGGGATCTTATAGAAACATATAAAATTCAATCGATTGGACAAGCTAGATGCAGGAAAAATGTTCCCCATGTTGGGGGAGTCCAGAACCGAGGGGTCACAGTTTAAGAATAAGGGGTACGCCTTTTAGGACTGAGATGAGGAAAAACTTTTTCAGCCGGAGAGTTGTGAATCTGTGGAATTCTCTGCCACAGTAGGCAGTGGAGCCAATTCACTGGATGTTTTCAAGAGAGATATAGATATAGCTCTTGGGGCTAATGGAATCAAGGGATATGGGGAGAAAGCAGGAACGGGTTACTGATTCTGGATGATCGGCCATGATCATATTGAATGGCGGTGCTGGCTGGAAGGGCCGAATGGCCTACTCCTGCACCTATTGTCTTTGGTTCTATGTAAACCAGAATCTCAGAGAATATGGATAAGGCCTTATTTAGACCATTAACTATTGGTAAAATGCCATTTACAAAAACTGCTCACTTTATATTAAAAAGGTCAAAAACAAAGACAAACAGACATGATAGATATATATTCATATACAGAAGAAATTAGCTAGAACATCAAAATATTTTTTTTTGTGATTGAGAAATAATTATAGATTCTAATTTCTTTGAGGTCAATTAGCTGGATGCAATCTTGTGTCAAATTAAGTAATTATAGTGTTAAAAGCCTTTGCTTTTGCAACATGCCAATCCTCATTTGCATTTTGTTAAAACTGTGGACTGTTTAGCTGATGTGGGAAGAGTTTTGCGATTTTTTTAAACAAATGCGTGTCATCATTTAATTTCTTTTTTGATTGCTTAATTGCGTGGTTGTTTTTTTTACTCATGTTTTATGTCTTTTAATTTATTGTTGTATTTCATATGTAATTTTTGCGCTTTATGTGAGCTGTTATGTTATGTTCTGTAATGTTGTCTGTTTATGATGTCTTGTTTATTCTTCTGTACAGCACTTTGGTTAACATTGGTTGTCTTAAAGTGCTTAACAAATAAAGTTGGATTGGATTGGATCTCATGCGACTTTATATATCTCTCGTTTTCTTTTCAGAAACCTGGGATGGATTTGGCAGACGCTTACGTGACCTTTGTGCGCCAGAGTCAGGATATCCTGCGTGACAAGGTCAATGAGGAGATGTATATAGAAAGATTATTTGATGTAAGTAAATGCCTTCTCCTCCTTGCTGGTCAGGGAGGAGACCACCCAAAATGTGACAATACGAAAGAAAGAGGGATAAGTCACATTTTGAGAGAAATTCAATGGCTGTTCAGATCTTTTCTGTTCCTCTGATTCAGGCACCTCTCTGCCGCTCTCTGTTCTGACTCTGTACTGTAATCTACTATATATGTTGCATCAACTCCCGGTCTGTCTGCATGTGACTCCTGTCACAGTGCTTTCTCACAAACGGGTTTTGTTAGCTCAAGTTTATAGACGTTTAGATTTTAGAGAAACAGGCCCTTCGGCCCACCGAGTCCATGCCGACCAGCGATCACCCACACACTTGCACTATCCATCCGACACACCAGGGGGTAATTTATATATTTTTCTATATACCAAAGCCAATTAAACCTGTACATCTTTGGAGTGTGAGAGGGAATCGCAGCACCCCTGACAAAACCCACGTGATCACAGGGAGAATGTGCAGACAGTGCCCGTAGTCAGGAGCGAACCCAGGTTTTCTGGCGCTGTAAGGCAGCAACTCCACCGCTGCGCCAACGTGCCACCCCTTCCAGAGCACCTTTTGCAAGAGGTTTTGAACAGTATTCTTCACACTCCACACAGGATCTAAAAAAATAGTTGCTGCTTTTATGGTCTCTGAAACTATTAGGTACTCACAAGGAAACATACACTTTTTGTAGAAAACATATAGAATACCGTAATGGATCCCTAGAATGGAAACTTCTTGTTTGCCATGAACTCTCACGATAGACACTTCCATGCAGTAAATGTCAAAAAATATCTTCTTTTTTTTTTAACATTGGGAATTTGTAAACTGTGTTTGCTGTGTCATACTTGCAACAGCACTGACAGATGTATTCGTGAAATTCACTGCATTCTGGCGTTGAGTTAGAATAGTTGTGGGATGTTTAGATGTTTTGTCCATTGTACTGCTTGGTACAGCAAAGCTTTCTTTTATTTTGTATTTGCAATGTTTACAATAGATTTTAATTTATTTTTATAACCCTTTTCTATTCGTTTTTAGGGCTGATGTATTTGGTGAGATTTTAGCCAAGTGTAGATTTAAAGGAAATCTTTTTCACAAGTGGACTTTCCACCAAAGTATTGTGTTGTATTTTTAAAGTTGTAAGCTAAAATGTTTTCATTTATTTCAGTTTCTCGTGCAAGTGGCATTGTTTTGTAAAAAAAAAAAAATTTAATTGAGGGCTCTGTATTCTGGTAGTGTGTCATTCTGTTAATCTTGCTCATATGCTTTCATAAGACTCTGTCAGACGTCTTGTTTCGGTTGACAAAACTCCTTCCTTCCTATCCTTTGTTCTTCTCTGATCACTTTCCATCTTTCCCCTTTCATCCAGTTTCTGATAAATTGAAATGAAACTTATCTCTCGCAATCAGGGTTTTGTCACATTGTATCAAGTGGCACGATTTTCAGTCGAATAATCTTTCTGTGTGCATCTACTATCGTGGCCCGCATCGACTAGATAGTTTCATACATGCATAAAGCGCGCCAGGAACACTCAATGCTCTATGCATGGATGTCTAACAGGGGACTGAAAAGGTTGTAAGAAATGGGGGAAAGATCATCCATTTGGTAGACATTGAAGACAAGATCAAACCAACCAAATGACTCATATTCTATGACCTTTGGAGTTGCCAGTTTTGGTTGACAAGCGAAACTGATGGCCAAAGAATTCACTGATGAGTCAATTGTTACATTGGCTGATTCTGTCTAATGTCTCGATGGTGTGTCGTTTTCCTCAATTGTGTTGCAATAAACTTCCTGATTGCATCTTTAAAAATTTTTTTTTTAACTTTGTTCTGTCCATTCCCCACACCCCGTTGAGTCCTTACCATTTACCAGTTGCCAGCCAGCTGGGCGGTCCTCAGTCACATACTTATCCATTAATTCCACCATTGGCACAGCGTCTCAGTGTGAAAAAGGTTTAGCTTCTGCGGGGCAGGGCTGATCCTAATCACTTTACCATCCTCCCTGCTGAGAGGCGATGATGTGTAGGGGAACAGGTAAAACTCAAAGAAAAGGATAATGGAACAGCATTTTTTGAGTTCCTTTGAGAGATAAATGCTTACACTGCAATTGAGCAAAGTAATAAACTGTTGGAAGAACACAGGACTGTTGCCTCGACACAAAATATCAACCATCTCTTTGCTTCCACAGATGCTGCTGGAGCTGTTGAGTTCTTCCAGCAGTTTATGGTTTTTTTTGCACCAGATTCCAGCATTGCAGTTCCTTGTGCCTCCATATTCTCCAACCAAGTTCAGGAATCTCAATCAGAGATTTTCAGAGTTTCTGCCTTACCACATTCCCATACGCTTGGCTTAGACTTCAGAATACCTTAATCCAAGGGCAATCAGGACAATTGCTACCCATTGTATCTCAGTTGATGTGCCACCAAAATAAATTGTATTTTGGTCGACAACCAGCAAATACTGCTGAATGGTGGCAAATCTAGATCAACGTTTTTAAGAGGGTAGCACTAATACTTTGTTGTCCCCAGTCATCTATTGTGTTTTGGATTACTGCCGAACTGTTATAAATGTCAAATAAATTATTTGTGTGCAACATTTTGATGCACTCTATTTGCTTGCATACATTTTAATGAAGATACAAACCTTCATTGCATGAAAATTAAATTAAGCAATGGACAGAGCTAAATGATGAGCCATTCTGATGGATTGAAGGCAAAAAGCTGTATTAACAAAATAAAAATGTCTTCAAAATATTTCTCTTTGAAGATGGTATCTGACCAATTGAAAATATCAATCGTAAATCTTTCCAATTGGGAGCAAAGCTAAAGGAAGTGTTATTCTTTTCTTGCAGTTCACTATGGATATATGCAAGCAAAATAACAGTATATTCGTTTTAAAATATAAATTTGTGTTAAGTAGCAACTGATAATGACTTTTTTTTCCAGCTTCCATCGTATTGTCAGAATACTGTTTCCTGCACATAGCTCAAGTGTTTAACAAACGTCAACTGGTTTCAGGTTATGATTAAATTGTCCTTGCTTATATTCCAAGTTGAGTGAAATTAAGCTAAAACTATACCTACAATTGAAATAAATTGGACAAAGTACCAATGTGAATCCTGACACATTCTGTCATCTTGAAGCAAGTTTAACGGAGGTAATGGTGGTTTGGGAACAGTGACCTACATAGAGTTACTTACCGTAATATAAGTAAGTAAGTAAGTAGGTTTATTGGCCAAGTATTCACATACAAGGAATTTGCCTTGGTGCTCTGCCCACAAGTAACAACATGACATACAGTGATAGTTACAAGAATCACTTCATTTGTGAATGTCACTGATGAAGTTAGTACGTTGAATGTTAGTAAGAATTATCAGTCAGAATGATACCGAACTACCTCTAGTTTCACTGCTCATTAAACCAGCCAGGTAGGAACTATGTTCAAGAAGGAACTGCAGATGCTGGAAAATCGAAGGTACACAAAAATGCTGGAGAAACTCCGCGGGTGCAGCAGCATCTATGGAGCGAAGGAAATGGGTGACGTTTCGGACCGAAACCCTTCTTCAGTCACCTATTTCCTTCGCTCCATAGATGCTGCTGCACCCGCTGAGTTTCTCCAGCATTTTTGTGTACCTTAGGTAGGAACTGTGACCGAGTTCTGGGAACGTTAAGTTATTACAGATTCCCAGTTCTTTTTCCTTCGTTGTTATTTCTGTTCTCCATTCCCTGCCACTTTCAGAGTTTACCTTAGTTATTTACTTTATTAATACTCCATGTTTTAAATTGTCAACTACTTAAAAATGGTTGGGGTAAATCCTTTGAGAACTTAAATTTTAATTTGGAATTCATAAATTCATTTAATCATGCCACGACTTTTTATATAAATGCACATGAGCAGAAACAATCCATAAGTATACAGTGTTGCGTTATTGGATATAATTTTGCTGCATCGGGCTGTTCAGATATCCATACTTTCAGGAGATTATGTGGATTCTAATATTACTTTCCATGTTCTTTATTTTAATCTCCTTTGAGAAGGAAATTAGGCGACTAAGTCAACTTTGGAATATTATCGCATCTCAATTTCTTTATGACATTGTATTTAGAGTGGTAGAAACCACTTATTGATTTCAATTTGCTTTAGAAATAGGACAGTTCTATTACTGTTTTGGAAAGCAGTAGATAGTATTGAACATATTGTTGAAGTGCACCATAGATTATGTGTACATATACATTCATTTGAAGCAGTATTTTATACGAACATAGAATATTAATAGGAGTTTGACTGAATCAATCAACAGCCTACATATTTAATTCCCGTTGTATATCCTGCTTGGGGTAACGCAATCAGAAATTTGAGCTGTAAATCCATCCAGCGTTTTGGAAGAATCATTTGAGTGAATGCCCACAGTTCAAGGTTGAATTGCAAGGCATGTAGGAATTTTCAGGCATGCAAATACAGCAAGATAATTTAACCTGTTCTCACAAGTGGTAAACATGCTGGTTTGGGTTAAATTTGTATCCCATCTGATTTGACACTGTTAATGTGAGCATTTGAATACTTAAGCAGATAGCTTCCTAATCCAACACCAGTCTGCGGATTAGAACGTACTTTGGATCGGAATTGAGAAGAAGCTCTGATAAAATCTCTTCAAGCCAAGGAGCATAATACTGCTTCCATCAAGAGCTTGTAGCAAGAAACAGATACCAAAATAATTTCATTGGATATTGACGTAAGTAAGTAAGTAAGTAAATTTATCGGCCAAGTATTCACATACAAGGAATTTGCCTTGGTGCTCCACCCACAAGTAACAATTCTGTTATTTAAACCTTATGGCGGCATGAGGTCGACTGATGAGCACAGAACCCAAGAAGCAGTGAACTCATTACAAATATTTGCATCAATCATTTTATTTTAAAGCTGTTCCTAGAATTTGCCACTTCCTTCGTGCAGAATTACTTAACCTTGCGACAAACCTGAAGCATTTATCTGAGGTTGCACTTTGAAAGAGCTTCTATTATGCAACAGGTTTGAAACGAAAAGCTGTAAAATACAACTTATTATTGTGTTTGACAGTGTTTCACTTTAGTGTGCAGTTTGTTGGCTGAAAAATAATGTAAGTGGGAAGAGACATGTGGCAGAATTACACCCGTGATGTCCGTAAGTATGACAACTTTGTTAAATAATTGTTATAGGATCAGATTTGTACGTAGAGTTCCATTTAAAACTCTCCATATACTAGTTTCTGTTCCAGTTATAGAGGATTGTGTCCTGAATGTGATTTGCGTTGTACTTGTGTTTGGTTTGAATTGCATGAGAAGTACAAAATGATACGGATTTATTTCCTTCGAAAATCTTAGTGTTTCGTTACAATTTGTGGCAAAATTCAATTGTCTGAAATTTTAGCTATAGAAACTGAACTAAGTGCATTCACTTTTCCAATGATGCAGCAATATTGACCATGCCATTAACCCTTCGAGATCTGACAATGTAATTATTATTATCATGCCCTTTCACAAGTTTTTGTTTGTGTGGAAAGAATTTATGGCTTTAAGGTGAGAGGGGCAAAGTTTAAAGGAGATGTGCAGGAAATATTTATTCACACCAATGGCAATAAGTGCCTGGAACGTGCTGCCAGGGATGGAGGTGGAGTCGGGTACAATAGTGGCATTTAAGAGGCTTTTAGATAGGCAAGTGGATGGGAAGGGAAGGGAAGGATATGGATCTCATGCAGGCGGTGGAGATTAGTTTATCTTGGCATCATGTTCGGCACAGACATTGTGGGCCGAAGGGTTTGTTCTTGGCCTGTAGCTGGGACTTTCTGTGTTCTATATGTTCACATTACATAACAAGTAACTGGTAACATTAGAAACACATTGCCGTAATTTAGCCGGAAATGATTTGTGATGCACTTTATGTTATGGTCACATATATATACAGAGGCATCAGAAAGGATCAATATGTAGGAAGCAATGTCAAATAATGTCTTCCAAAGTTTGTAAAATGTATTTGTCCAATTTGCAGAACACTTAGACATTTGGACTTTAGAGATATAGTGTAGAAACAGCCCCTATGGCCCTCGCAAACCACTCATCACCCCGCACACTAAACACCTGTCCCACTTAGGAGACTTAAACAGCAACCTCTGGTCACCTTGCACGCCACCCAAGGTTTCCATGAGGTCGCCGGAGGTTTTGGTCACTCTCCCTAATGGTCGAAAGTGGTATCCGCGTGGTCGAGGCTTCATCTAGGTTGCTGCTATTTTTTCATCATGATTAAAACCGGCCTCGACTAAAAATAGGTTGCCGTTTTAAAAATCGATAATTTTTTAGTCGCAGGTCTAGTCGAAGCCGGTTTTCTTCATAGTCGAGGAAGGTTTTCAACATATGCGTGGGAGGTGGTAGGAGGTTGCAGGTCACCTCGACCTTGATTTTTTTTTGGGTAGCGGGCAAGGTCACCAGAGGTTGCCGTTTAGGTCTCCTAAGTGGGACAGGGGCTTAACACTATCCTACACACGAGGGGCAATTTACTACTTTTACCGAAGCCAATTAATCTACAAACCTGTTGGTCTTTGGAGTGTGGGAGGAAACCGGAACACCCGGAGAAAACCCACACAGTCACAGGAAAAAACTCCGTCCAGACAGCTCCCGTAGTCAGGATTGAACCTGGGTCTCTGGCACTGTACGGCAGCCACTCTACCACTGCGCCACCGTGCCGCCCCTTGACGGATTCTTCCATTCAAAAACGCTTTATTCATAAATTTACAAACAAAATTTGGTATCTTTGCATGCCTTCTACTGTATCAACATGTCATTGTCTAGAATATTTACATTATATCCACGTTCAATTTCCCCCCCTCCCCATTATTCCCTGAGATTTTGTACGTAGCAGACAGGCCCTAAACTGTGGTCTTTGCTGGAGAGTGTGGGTGTGTGCAGCAGGCTTCAATGTTTGCCTGAGTCAGCAAGGATGTGGAGGCTTTAGAGTGGGTGCTGAAGAGGTTTACCAGAATGTTGCCTGGATTAGATGGCATTAGCTGTAAGGAGAGTTTGCACGAACTTGGATTGATTCTATAGTGTCGGCTGAGGGAAGGCCTGACGGACATATACAAAATGACCAGAGGCATAGATAGGGTTGAGAGGGAGAACCTTTTCCCCAGGGTGGATATGTTGCAGCCGAGGGGGCATAGCCTTAAGGTGAGGAGGGGCAAAGTGGGATAACATAGAACTAGTGTGAATAGGTGATCGATGAACTCTTCGGGCCGAAGGGCCTGTTTCCATGCTGTGTCTCCAAACCAAAACTAAACTGAACCACATTAAAAATTGTCCATCTGGAATGCCCTGTCTCTTTTAATGGATCTGGTCACACAGCCCTGTGTCGATTCTTTAACGTAAATCTCCAATTGATTTGGTTAAAAGAATCCAACTCCACCAAATCACTCTCCACTTCGCCTGGCAAAACATAACATTTGAGGATTGGAACCGATCAAGGAAAGAGAATAGTTCTTTGCCCACAACTACCAGTCGCCAGATCATCATCTACTGATGCTGCAACTTCAGCACCTGATATTGGAAAGTTCACGGTACTTCACACGGAAGAGGCAACTAATTCTTTCTCACCAGGGTGAGTGACATTTTCTTTTATCTCCCACAAAATGGAAATGTTGACATCTAAATCTCTGGTCTGAAGTTAGATAGATAGGTTAAATGGCAGAATTCAGATACGATGGTGGCATTTAAGAGACGTATGGGGAGGTACATGGATATGAAGGGAGACACAAAGTGATGGAGTAACTCAGCTGGTCAGGCAGCATCTCTGATAAAAAAAGATAGGTGATTTAGTTTAGTTTAGAGATACAGCGTGGAAACAGGCCCTTCAGCCCACTGGGTCCACACTGACCAGCTATCCATGCACACTAACAAAATCTTACACACACTAGGAACGAGTTACAATTTTACCAAGCCAATCAGCCTGTAAAGCAGTACGTATTTCGAGTGCGGGAAGAAACCGGAGCTCCCGAAGAAAACCCGCACAGGTTCACGGGGAGATCGCACAAACGTACAAACTCCGTGCAGACAGCAGCCGAGGTCAGGATCGAACCCGGGTCTCTGGCGCTGTAAGACAGCAACTCTACCGCTGCGCCACCGTGCCGCCCTTGTTTCTAGTCGCATGTTTCCGGTGACGTTTCAGGTCGGAACTCTTGTCAGACTCCAAGATGCTGCCTGACCCGCTGAGTTACTGCAACACTTTGTGTCCATTTTTACGAATGACTAGATGGGCCACAAGGTCCTATTTTGCAAGATTCCAATAAATGTCATTAACACCATAGACACCAAAGAGAAATGTTACACTGGCACAAATACTGTGAATGGGCACAAACTCTATATTTTCTTCAGTCTAAATTGTGCTCAGTTTATTTTAACAGTAAGTCATCAACCAGAGATACCGATGTTGAATGTATCATTTTCTTTTGTTCCATATTTAGATTAAAAGAAACATTCTTGATTTGGGAAATCACATAAAACAATGCTCCGTTAAATGACACGTCTTAGGCAGACAATGGATTTTCATTTCATAAAGAAGCAAAAGGGAATATTGGAATATACTGTGGTAAAGCTCTACAAAACAGTAATCTGAAACGGGTCAGATCATATTAGAAAGATTTTAAGGCTATCGAGGTAATACAAAAATTAATTTATTTTTGCCTCATGTAGTCACTAGAACAGCCTGTGTAGAGATAAGGATCTAAACAGCTGGGCTAAACTGAACCTCATCTGCTTAAACCTAGCAGCCTCCTTGATTACAGATCAAAAGCCATCTCTTTAGCTTTCATCAGATTCGCTGCTATGATCTGCAAGATAGTTTTCTTGCAGGCAAGGTGCCAGTTTGCAACAGACAGATTCTCAAATTTGACTGGAGATGATACATAGATTAGATAGGTCAATGATGCACTTAATCTGCCTTTGGGGGATTAGATGGCCATTGATTTTGTCCCTCCATATGCCTTGACCTTAACCGTTACTAGATATTGTAGGTCCCATTGGTTTAGTAAGTATTTAATCACAGGGTGATTAGGCTCATTGCCAAAGTGTCAACAACTGAAATAATATCAATATACATACACAACAGAAATACAATTTTACCTCCATTCTGCTAATGCATATGAATTAAGTCATTGCTTTGATTTTTTTTATAGTAGCTTTTAAATGTTATCTTTATATACCTTGTTGTCACCTTCCCCCAGCTAACCATGATCTATTCTACCTTTTCCCTGATCCGCATCCCCTTTGATCTCTCATTTTCACACCTTACCCTTCCATATCTCCGTGTCACCCACTCCCCTGACCCTCAGTCTGAAGACTGGCCTCGACCCGAATCGTCACCCATTCCTTCCATCCAGAGATGCTACCTGTTCCGCTGAGTTACGCCAGCATTTTGTATCTATCTCTATTATTTTCATACTTCTTAAGACAATTTAACCTTCTCCATCAACACCCATGGACCACATTTAGGTGTAAAGCCTCTCAATAAATATCGGCAGACTGTTTGATAATGATGTACGTCATTGTCAAGCCCAGAGATTCTTTTAGAATTTTTTTTTAATTGAAAACCAAATTGATAACGACTCATGATTGCTCATCTCACAGAACAGGCCCTTCAGCCCATAATATCGACACCAATTATGATGCCAAGTTAAACTAATCATCTCTGCCTGTGCGTGATCCCTCTGTTCTCCGCATATCTGTGTCCCTATCTAAAAGCCTCTTAAATACCCCTATCATATATCCCTCCCCTGGCAGCCCGTACTACAAACCCACCCACTCTGTGTAAAAAATAACTTGCCCCACACATCTCCTTTAGAATTTTCCCCACCCACATTAAAACTACAGCCTCTAGTCTTTGACACTTCCTCCCTGAGAAAAAGGTTATGGCCGTTTATCCTTATCTATGCCTCTCGTACCTTTTAAGACTTCTTTCAGATCTCCCCTCAGCCTCCGACGCTCCAGATAAAACAATCCAACTTTGTCTGACCTCTCCTTGTAGTAATACCCTCTAATCCCTGGGGGCTCTAACATTCTGGTGCGACCTCGCTTTTGCGTGGCTTTAATGGCCAAAATCTTCGCCACCGGGGGCTTGACTTTGGACTTTGAACTCTGACATCGTTTCTATTTTTAATTGCAGTGGAGAGAATTTTTTTTGGCCTTCCATCACAGCGATGTGATGGATGTTTATGTAAATTATGTTGTGTCTTGGGTCTATTTGTTTGTAATGTAGAGAAACGATTTCGTTTTGACCAATCCAGGGGTCCAAATGACAATTAAATAATCTTGATCTTGAATCTTAAGCAGGATGTTGGTAAAATCTCTTTTGACCATCTCCAAAATTCCAGTCATCTCTGTTCCAACAATTGTTTCTATTTTCAATTCTGCCAATTTTAATGACATTAAATAACTTTGAGTTGTTAAATTCCTTGTCAGCATTATAGACCATAGACAATAAACAATAGGTGCAGGAGTAGTTCATTCGGTAGCAATGTTACAAAATGTTCACACTCGGAAATTAGCATCTTGTTCCCTATTGCTTTTCCATTGACTTAACACAAAAGCTGTGATTGAAGACAGTCAAAAGCCCATAACTTTCTTAAAAATTAAGAGAACTGAAATAAATTTTCAGTTATTATAGATTGAAGCATTCTGAAACAAATATGAAACAATCTTACTTGGATAACCTGAAATTAAAGCATATAATTAGTTAGTTACCTAATTGTAGCTAATTACAAAATTCAGCCTAAGTGTCTAAATAACATTCACACAAGAATTCACAATATAACATGATTTTTAAATCTCATTGTCATGAATTTATAGGCCAAATGGAAGGAATTTAATGTTTAATTCCCGTAAATTAATGGCCAATTAAATCATCTTGCGAATGGGTTTTTGTGGAACGCGATTGATTGGAACGTTGCGGTTGCAATAAATTTGAACCCCATATCGGCAGGAAAAACACTGCCGGTTCATATGGGGCCATAATCACATTTTCGCCAAGGAAATTTTGATTAAAGTCATCCTGCGAAGCAAGTTTATATGTAAAATATACGACTTACCTTATGTTTTGACCCCTACGTGAGATCCGTCCCGTTGACGGCGTTAGAAGTCGCTATTTTATTTTATTCCAGCGATTAAATTGTCCCGCAATTTAAAAAAAGATTTTTCCGAGAACGCAAGTCGGAACGATTTTTCACTTAGTATGGCAACTCAAATTTCACGGTACCAAAGTTGGTTAAGTGACAATAAACGCAAACTTGAACTTGAACTTGAAACCAGAGCACCCAGAGGAAACCCACGCGGTCACCGGGAGAAAAATGCAAACTCCACACAGGCAGCATCCAAGTTCAGGATCAAACCCGGGTCTCTGACACGGTGTGGCAACAGCTCCTCCAGCCGTGCCAACGTGCCGCCCTGCCGTTCCCTATCCGTTTCACTCCTCTTTGCCTTCTCTGTCCCCTACTCATCCTTTCTGTTCAACAATCCTTTTCTTCACTCCATTCCTCCTATTCTATTTTTAGATGGGAAATATGGTGTGGAGCGGTGGGTGTTATTTCTCACAGGCCATAACTCTCCAACTTTAGCTCCGCACCAAGATTCTAAAATATATCCTGGCTTTCACATTCAAAGAGGATAAATTTGTATTCATCACCAACAATTAACACAACACGTGGCACACCCTGTATGATTTCACCCCATATGTCTTTCTTCTTTCACCTCCATTGCAAAGGGAACTCAGAGGGAGTTTTTCTTTTATAACTAAACTTTCCCCTTGCTTCAAGAATCTTACTCAATAGAACTTAGTTCAAATATCTGTATTTCAGCAGTGTTAAATCCTGTGATCCTTTATTAATAAATCATATTTCTTTAACAAAGATCATATGGCTTTCCGAGTCGACCATCCCATTCTACATTATCCCACTTTTGCATGCACTAGCTACACACTAGGGACAACTTTATAGAGGACAATTAACCGACAATCCAGCATGTCTTTGAGATTTGGGAAGCAACACACACGCACGCACACACACACACACACACACACACACACACACACACACACAGTCACAGGGAGAACGTGCAAACTCCACACATTCAGCACCAGAGGTCAGTATCGAACCACTGCCTTTAGCGCTATTGAGGCAGCGGTGCCACCTCTGTGCTGCCCTATACTTGATCGTGCGAATGCAAAGGCCACGGGAATCAAGAATGTTAAAGTATCATAGGTACCAACAGCAGAACAATGAAATTCTTACAGCGGTAAAACTGGTGTGTAAACACGAAACATACAGATAATATGTAATAAATTCAATCAATTAATAACCCCAATACTAGTGCAAAAAAACTCAAAAGGCATCAGTTCAACCAAAATACTTGGAATATGGGAAAATATTGGAGGAATATGGGCCAAAAGCATGTAGGTGGGACGAGTGTAGATGGGGCATCTTGGTCAGCATGAGCAGGTTGGGCTTATTTCCATGCTGTGTAACTCTATAACTCGGACCCTGGAGATCCTCTGACTATCTTTAAACAGACTTTACCTTGCACTGAATATTATTCCCTTTAGCATGTATTTGTACAGTATCATGGCCTGATTGTAATTATGTATAGTCTTTCCGCCATCTGGATAGCACACTAGAAAGCTTTTCACTGTTCCTCAGTACACATGGCATTATACTAAACTTAAAGGCAACCCTTAGAAGTTCATAGTCGAGGTTAGTAAGTAGTGTTCAAGAGCCTGATGGTTGGTGGGAAGAAGCTATTCTTGAGCCTGGTGGTCATAGATTTCAGGCTTCTGAAGGTAGGAGTAGGTAGGGTTGGCACGGTGGAGCAGTGGTAGAGTTGCTGCCTTACGGGCCTGTCCCACTTAGGTGACTTTTTAGGTGACTGCAGGAGACTATGTGGGCGACACGTGTTCGCGGGTGGTTGCCGGGGAGTCGCCTTCATGGTCGTGAGGAGTTCCCGCATTCTGGGGACTAGTCGCGGCCTCATTATGGTCGCCGCAAATTTTTCAGCACGTTGAAAACTTAGCCTTGGACAGTAGCGAGAATTCTCGTGCCGTAGGTGCAGTGGAAGTGGATCTGCAGGAGGTCGAAGGTTGTCAAAGGTTCTCGTAGGTTGTAGCCGGTGCAGACCGGTGAATTTCATTGGTTCATTGGGGGAAAATAACGTAAGCAGTAGTTTTCAGAACCAAGGATAACCGACCGGTAATGTTAATGTCCGCCGAGCTTCACAGCCGTGTATCTCTGGCTTCTTAAAAGTTGGCTCCACTCCTTCAACCCCCCTCTTCCACCTCCCCCCCCCCCCCCCCTTTAATGGACTTAAGTGACCCATCCCGTACATTGTGCTTTCATCATCTTAATTACAGCGCCAACCTTCCTGTTCATTGGGGTGCGTGTCTGTATCACATTGGTTTTGCACCGTGTGAATTTCACTCAGACAGCGCTCCCCCCGCTAGCCCGTCCCCCGCCTGCATAACGAGCTGGTGAAGGAAGCGATGTGTGTGTGTGTGTTCCACTCTGACAGCGCCATTCCAGTCGCCAGTTTTTCTAGCGACTGCCGGCGTTTTGACACTCGACTGGCAGTCACCTGAAAAATCGCCTAAGTGGGGCGGACCCATTACAGCGCCGGGGGCCCGGGTTCGATACCGTCTACAAGTGCTTTCTGTATGGAGTTTGCACGATCTCCCCGTGTCCTGAGTGGATTTTCTCCGGATGCTCCGGTTTCCACACACACTCCAAAAATTGGCTTGGTTTAATTGTAAATGGCCACTGGTGTGTGCAGGATAGTGTTAGTGTGCGGGGATCGTTGGTTGTTGTGGACTCGGTGACCTGAAGGCCCTGTTTACGCGATGTATCCCTAAACTAAACTCGGGGTGATGGAAGTGGCTCTCTATGTCCACTGGAGCTCAGACAATGTAATCAGATGGCAGTGCGAGGGGATATATTGTCCAGAACCAGCCCTGCCTCACGACTCCGCAGAAAACACTGGACAGATAATAAAGCCTCACAGCATTCTTTACCATCTGTCCATTTAAAAAAAAAATGCTTCCAAGTTGAAAATAAGTTAACATTGATTAAAAATTTGAAAATATATAAACTAAAAACACTTGCGAAACTAGGAACTCGGAGTATAAGCATCTTACCTTCTCTCCACTCTCCCAGCCCTACAATTCCCATTTAAATGAATGGGCTCATGGATCTCAGCCCACTTCTAACCTGGCAGATTCCGCAATGCAAATCCTGGAAAATATCAGCCAGTTCGTTCAGGGTTCGGCACTCATGTAGTAGTCCGGAAACTTGCCAGGACTTGTGTTGAGAGAAGCTGGCAGGTACGCATGGAAGCAAATGGCAAATCTCAGCAAAGTCTGAACCAACAATTTTGCATGCAGACGTCAAACTTTTAGCAGAGACACAACAGACTGCAGATGCTGGAATCTTGAGCAAAAAACAAAGTGCTGGGGGAACTCATCGAACGCCCCTGTTCTATATTATCCCACTTGTGCACACATTCCCTACACACAAGGGGCGACTTACGGAGGATGATCAACCTACAAAACCCAGTGTTCTTTTTCCATTGGGACGTGGAAGGAAACCGGAGCACCTGGAGGAAACCCACGTGGTTATAGAGAAAACGTGCAAACTCCACACATACAGCGCCCAAATTGCAACACACTGACCACATTGATGGGGGAACCTACAGACTTGCACAGTGGTACCTGTGTTTAATGTAGATCATGTAGATACAGAGGCAGCTTAAGAGTCTTGAGTTTGTCTACATTAGCAGCACGGGTTTAATGAAATGTAACACTAAAAAGCTTCACTGATCATTTACATCTGTGAAATTGTGTAATTATCTGAAATTGCTAAACTCAATGTTGAAGATGAAAGCCAATTATAAGTACTAGGAATATTTGCCCACCTGCTGATCAACCCTCCATCCCCACCTTTATCCACCTATCACTTGTCTCTGTCCAAGCCAACCTCCCTTTTCCAGCTTTCTCCCCCTCCCACTACAGTAAGTCCCATCAAAGGGCCCCAATGCACAACTCCAGCGCATCAGGGGTCCCTGCACACCCTTGATTGGAAGTGAACAGGGATGATTCACTTCTTAAAACACCTGGAAGTATGGCACCTCTCATTGCCACAGATGCTGGCTGACCCACTAACTGTGCCAAGAAGAGAGAGAAAGACCTGCAGATGCTGGAATCCTGAGCAATATGCAAACCGCAGGAGGACACCTGTCCATTCCCTCCACAGATGCTGCCTGACCCACTGCCTTCCTCCGGCACATTGTATATTTTTCTTTTGTAAACCAGCGTCTGCAGTTCCTTGTGCCTAGAATATTTCACATGTTCGCAGTTTAGTTTATTATTGTCATGAGTACCGAGATACAATGCAAAGCTTTTTGTTGCATGCCATCAATTGATTATAATCAATTCATCCACAGTGTACAGATACAGGATAAAGGGATTCATGTTTAGCGCAAGATAAGGTCCGATTAAAAAGAGTTTGAAGATTTCCAACGAGGTAGATGGGAGGTCAGGGATGCTTTCTAGTTGGTGAGAGGATGGTTCAGTTACTTGATAGCAGGAACAAATATCCTTCCCAAATCTCTATCTATAAATTTCCAGTTTGTACCCGTTGCATTTGCAGTCCCTTGATCTACAATATTTTACCTGTTAGTGACAAACATCCTCATAGGTCTCCATCCATCAATTTCCCAGTGTATATACCCTAGGTTGGAATAAAATCCCTGCCAGGATTGTGGATTTATAAAATTGGCTGTTATATTTCTATCAAGTCAACAACAGACACCTAATTTGAGCATTCAGCAGCATACATTAACATGAACACTGGAAGCAGGTTCCAACTGAGAAAGCAGACACAATTGAGTGTGTCGTGTGGCATTTCTTAAAATATCATTCCCACTACGCACGTTGCCTTCATGCAGTTTTTATTAATAGAAGAGGTACAAAAACACTCTGGTGTAGTCACTGTGGGAAAAAAGCACACAGCATTTGAATGCTCATTTTCCACTGTTACGACAGGCAGGTTCCTCATGGAGTCAGGCATGTATACATTGTGCAGTCAAATTGTAAGATTTGTTCTTGCAAAGTGAGGGATACTGACACCCAATATTACTGGTGAAACCCAGAAAAAATTCCATGCCCCTCTGAGTTGTAAATCAGAAATATCAAGAGTATCTTTGTCCTTGAAACCTTCTGTGGCTGTGCCTTGCGATAAGATTGTGTGAAGATAAAATATTCTACTCTCAACGGCAGCCAGCCTACTTCAGCTTGACTCTGACCCTGTGCCAGTTATCTGTGATTCACCGCTTGTTCCCTCTGCCAAGTCACTAAAGGCTCTCTTGAATGAGCGGAGCTCTTGTAAGCAGCAAATGTTGTAAATGGTGCGGTGTTGAATGCCACTGCGCCAAGGAATAGGTTTTATTCTCCTCCCTTTAAGGCAGAGATAGATAGATTCCTGATTAATACGGGTGTCAGGGGTTATGGGGAGAAGGCAGGAGAATGGGGTTCGGAGGGCGAGTTAGATCAGCCATGATTAAATGGCAGAGTAACTGATGGGCCGAATGGTCCAATTCTGCTCCTAGCACTTATGATTTCATGAACCCTGCTCATTCTCAGTTCATGGGCGTTTCAGTAGTAAAGGCTTTTTTTCCATGAAAGGCTGGAAATTGAACCATCAAGAATGTCAACTGGGTGGCACAGTGATACAGCCGTTGTCTCAGAGCGCCAGAGACCCCGGTTCGATCCTAACCTCAGGTGCTGTGGAGTTTATTTTAAAGGTATAGCAAGGAAACAGGCCCTTTGGTCCACCGAAGTTAGACACAAAATACTGGAGTAACTCATCTGGTCAGGGCAGCATCTCTGGAGTGGAGAAAAGGAATAAACGACGTTTCGATTGAGACTCCTCTTCAGAATACCCTTCAGTCTGGCCTTTACTACACCTTTGGGCCACCGAGTCAACCCCGACCATCGATCATCCATTGGCATTAGTACTATGTTATTCCACTTTCAAATTAGGGATAATTTTTACAGAGGCCAATTTAGACTTTGCAAGTTCTTCACGTTACGTAGAAACATAAAAAAATAGGTGCAGGAGGAGACCAATGGCATTCATTGTGATCATGGCTGATCGTCCCCTATCAATAACCCGTGCCTGCCTTCTCCCCATATCCCTTGATTCCACCAGCCCCTAGAGCTCTATCTAACTCTCTCTTAAATCCATCCAATGATTTGGCCTCCACTGCCCTATGTGGCAGGGAATTCCACAAATTCACAACTCTCTGGGTGAAAAAGTATTTTCTCACCTCAGTCTTAAATGACCTCCCCTTTATTCTGAGACTGTGGCCCCTGGTTCTGGACTCGCCCAACATTGGGAACATTTTTTCTGCATCTAGCTTGTCCAGTCCTTTTATAATTTTATTTGTTTCTATAAGATATCCCATCATCCTTCTAAACTCCGGGTGCTCCTGCTTCCTCCCACATCCCAACTTCATGCACGTTTGCAGGTTAATTGGCCTCTGTAAAATTGGGCTTGATGTGCAGGGATTGGATGAGAACGTGGGATAACATAGAACTAGTGCGAACGGGTAATCGATTGATGGTCAGCATGGACTCGGTGGGCCGAAGGGCCAGTTTCCATTCTGTTTCCCTAAAACTTAAAAACTAATCTAAAACAAAAATTAAATCCCTTCCAATATGCACAACACATTGATTGCTGATAAGCTGCTTTTACACAATTGCAGGCAGTAGTGTGACATTTCTTAAAATGCCACACTATAAGGTATCACTTCTTGGCCAAAACGAACATTTTATCAATTTCCCAGACTGTTAAAGCCCCTGTCCGACTGTATGAGGTAATTCACAAGTTCTCCCGAGTTTTCCCCTGATTCTAACTCGGAGAATGTCCGTAGAAGGTCCGTAGGAGTTTGTGGATGTCTCGTAGCGGCTCGTTATGCTCACGGTAGGTACTCAGGACATCCACTAAACTCGTGCCATTTTTTCATCCATGTAAAAAAATGCCCACGAGTAAATAAATACTCGTGATGAAAAAAATTGTTACTTTTTACTCGTACGAGCCGCTACAAGACATCCACGAACTCCTACGGACCCACTACGGACATTCTCCGAGTTCGAATCAGGGGAAAACTCGGGAGAACTCGTGAATTACCTCGTACAGTGGGACAGGGGCTTAGTGCAGATGGACTTTTTTTAGTACTAGTTTATTGTCACATGTACTTGGACACAGCGAAATACTTTTGTTTTTTTTTTTTACATACAATCCAGTAAAGTTATTACTCTGCCCAACCGTAAGCATAAGCACAACCGTACATAAGTGAAAGAGAGCAATGGCTGTAGTGTTAAAACACAAGTGGGTCTCTTCTGAGGGAGTACACCAAGAGTCACCATCTTTCCAGCGCCATCTTGGAGCTTTCATATCATGTTTAGTTCAGCCTTACAGCACAGAAACAGGCCCTTCGGCCCACAGAGTCCATGCCGACCAGCTATCCCCGCACACCAACACTATCCTACACACACTAGGGACAATTAACATTTATACCAAGTCATTAACCTACAACCTGTGCGTCATTGGAGTGTGGGAGGAACCGAAGATCTCGGAGAAAACCCACGTGGTCACAGGGACGATAGACAATAGGTGCAGGAGTAGGCCATTCGGCCCCTCGAGCCAGCACCGCCATTCAATGTGATCATGGCTGATCATCCACAATCAGTATCCCGTTCCTGCCTTTTCCCCCATATCCCTTGACTCCACGAACTTTAAGAGCTCTGTCTAGCTCTCTCTTGAAAGCATCAAGAGAACCAGCCTCCATCGCCCTCTGAGGCAGAGAATTCCACACTCACATAACTCTCTGTGTAAAAAAGTTTTTCCTCATCTCCGCTCTAAATGGCTTACCTCTTATTCTTAAACTGTGGCCCCTGGTTCTGGACTCCCCCAACATAGTTAACATGTTTCCTGCTGCAAAACTGCACACAATACTCCAGATGTGGTCTCACTGGGGCCCTGTACAACTGCAGAATGACCGCTTTGCTCCTATACTCAACTCCTCTTGTTATGAAGGCCAACTGGCTTTCTTCACTGCCTGCTGTACCTGCATGCTTACTTTCATTGAAGGATGAACAAGGAACCCCCAGATCCCGTGTACTTCCCCTTTCCCCAACTTGACACTATTTAGATAGTAATCTGCCTTCCTGTATTTGCAATGTATTTAACCTCACATTTATCAACATTAAACTGCATCTGCCATGAATCTGCCCACTCACCCAACCTGTCCAAGTCACCCTGCATCCTCATAGCATCCTCTTCACAGTTCACACTGCCACCCAGCTTTGTGTCATCTGCAAATTTGCTAATGTTACTTTGAATCCCCTCATCTAAATCATTAATGTATATTGTAAATTCCAGAGTATACAAGCGCAGCCGCTCCATTCTATACATATGACAGCACCCAGCACCGAGCCTTGCGGTACCCCACTAGTCACTGCCTGTCATTCTGAAAGGGACCCGTTAATCCCTACTCTTTGTTTCCTGTCTGCCAACCAATTTCTATCCATGTCAGCACCCTACCCCAAATACCATGTGCTCTAATTTTGACCACTACTCTCCTATGTGGGGCCTTATCAAATGCTTTCTGAAAGTCCAGGTACACTACAACTACTGGCTATCCTTTGTCAATTTTCCTAGTTACATCCTCAAAAATTTCCAGATTAGTTAAGCACGATTTCCCCTTCGTAAATCCATGCTGACTTGGACCGATCCTGTTACTGCTATCCAAATGTGCCGCTATTTCATCTTTTATAATTGACTCCAGCATCTTCCCCGCCACCGATGTCATGGGCTCTGGCGCTGTAAGGCGGCAACTCTACCGCTGAGCCACCATGGCAAAGTTGTTAAAAAATATAGTCTTATCTTGGCCTTAAAAGACCTGTTGCCCTGGCAACATCACTGGATCAGTGAGGTGATGGTTGGCCCAACAATGCTGTCTATTACTCCCACTGACCTTGGGGTCCCACAAACTCATTGTACAAGGTGGGCTTGCAAGCCACTTCATCAGCTGGGGGATTGCAGGATGAGGATGAGGGAGAACATGCCAGCTATCTCGGACCGAGATAAGGTGGACCTTTATTTATTTGGAAGGGAACACAAAGTCCAAGATGCACCAGTGGGTCAGGTTTCTGCGGAGGGAATGGAAGGCAATATTTTGGGTCAGGTATTCGAGTCTAAAGAAGGTTCCTGACCCGAAATGTCACCTATCCATTCCCACCCCAGGCGCTGCCCGACCTGCTGAGTTCCTCCAGTACTTTGCAATTTTCTCAACTTCCAGCATCTGCAGTTCCTTGTGTCTTCCTTTGGAGGTCTTCATATAACTATAGATCCCAGCCATTGAGTATAATCGAGAGAGAGTTGGATAGGTTTTAGGTTACAGAGAAACTTAAGCAACATTAGATTGTGACAGGAGAAGAACTCAAGTTCCAACCCGGAACGTCACCTATCCATGTTCTCCAGAGATGCTGCCTGACCCGCTGAGTTAGTCCAGCATTTTGTGTGGGTGTTTTTTTTAATAAACCAGCATCTGCAGTTCCTCACGTCTCTAAAGAACTGGAGGTGTGGGATCACCATAATCTTACTGAAGAACAAAGTGGGCTAAAGGAAGCATATGACTAACTCCTGTTATTTTTTTATGTTCTCAAATGAAAATTGATCCAGATCCAATAATATAAATAGGGTGAGAGCTTTCAGAATGTGTCCGCAACACTCTATCCAAGCACATTCTGTTGTGATACACCTATTTAATAAAGGATTTCGCTTTGTGCAGAATTAAGTTCCCATTTAATTAGCAAATCTTTTGCCAGGTAGCCGACAAACCTCAATTTTGAATTGGAGTAGGTTGAAGAGCATGCACAATGAGTTTCATTGTTTCTTTCTCAAAGAAATCAGCTAATGTCAGTAAGCATGGCTATCTTCATCACCAAACAGTCTGGCGCAGGGAAATGAGTCCAAGGAGACACAGTCTTTAAAATTCAACTATCATATTGAATGTGTTTGTTTCATAATACCTGCTGGAAAGAAGAAAAGATTCATCTGACAGCGATTTATTTTAAGAAACAAGGGCTCCGCTCAGCAATGGACTGCTCTGTGCGTGCAGTGTGTATCCCCATAGTGTGTGTGTGTGTGGAGGTTTTTTTTCCCCTCGTACAAAGCAGGATATGGTGGCATTTGTTTGATTAACTTGCTCGACAAAAGTGACAGCTGCTCCTGGTGCATGTAGATGAGCTGCGCAGTGCGGTTCCGCCTTTGTGCATCTGTCAGTATAAAGGGAGAAATAAAGAGTGAAAAGAGACAAATTGGTCCCAAAAGGCAAGCTATTCAACTTAGGAGGTTTTTTCTATTAAGATGCACAGTGTGAATCTTGAGTGCTTGGTCCCCTTATTTAATTTCATTTGCTGTGGAGACTGACACTACACATGCTTCATTGAAGTTCTGCCCCTCAAACAAGTTTTTGGGGGAAAGTTTTACTTCTGTCTTAAACCTGAATACAAAACTATATACATTTTTGTGTGTTTTCTTGCTACTAGTTTTAAACGCCTCCTTACATTGCAATGCTTCAACAATACTAATAATGTTTAGACTATTTGTCTGCTAGGATTTATTTCTGATATTTAACCAAGTATACTGCCGGAAAAATATTTCCAATTATAAATACGTTAAGTTGCAAAAGGGGGAAACATTAGGGTGATGTAGGTGAATAATGTCAGACCTCATGCAATCATCGCATTTTTTAAAATTTGTGTGGAATATGCACACCTCCCGATTATTTTTAGGAGAGGCAATTTGAGTTTTATCGAGTTTGATTTCAAATGTTACTACGGGAACCTGGCTTTGGGTTGTACCATCAGAGAGATCAGTTAACAATCCAGTGTGTTTTAAGCCTGTTGTTTTGGTTGTGTTTGTGCCTTGTAAGGAATATTGCAATGGAATAATGATACAAAATGTGACTTTGGAGACCACACTGGCACTCAGCTGAAATCAGTGGAGAAAGTATTTTACATTTAAAATGTAATTGAGAAATGATCAAGTAGTTAATATGTTTAGAGTACTAGCTGGCAATTTTTTTAATTGTGTATTTGATGCAGATGGAATAAGAGAGATTGCCCTCCCCTTCCTATCCCCCTCTCTCTCTCTCCCTCCCTCTCTCTCCCTCTCCCTCCTTCCTCTCTCTCTCTCTATCTCTCTCCCTCCCTCCCTTCCTCTCTCTCCCCTCTCCCCCCCCTCCCTCTCTCTCCCCCCTCTCTCTCCCTTCCTCTCCCCCCCCTCCCTTCCTCTCTCCTCCCTCTCCCCTCCTCTCTCCCCCTCCTCCTCTCTCCCCTTCCTCTCTCCCTTCCCCCTCTCCTTCCTCTCTCCCCCTCCTCCTCTCTCCCCTTCCTCTCTCCCTTCTCCGTCCCCCTCCCTCTCCTTCCCTTCCTCTCCCCTTCCTCCCTCCCCTCCCTCCTCTCTTCCCCTCCCTCCCTCTCTTCTGCCTCCCTCCCTCCCTCCTCCCTCCTCCCCCCTCCCCCCCTCTCCCCCTCTCTCCCCTCCCTCCCTACCCACTTTATATTTGCACATTGAGTTCCTGCAGAAACTATTTTAAAAATGCATTTGCCTCGTGTGCAGTAAATCACCTTTCACAATGGCACTTCAGAGAGCCTGATTGGCACTACATTGCTGTGTGTGAAACCACTGAAAATAGCAGCATTTTCACAAAAACTACCACGAGCAAATGCAGAGAAAAAAAGCAGTTTTTAAACCCACAAAAAAAAAGTCTTTCAAAAGAAACATCTTCACCGTTTGAGCCACTGTAACAATTAAATTAATCACTGAGAATTCCCAAAAGGCCCCAATTCATATCGAGCACATTTTGCCCTTCTCATCCGTCTGGTAACGCAAAACGGCACTTCTGAACGAGTCAGTTCAGTTCAGTTTAGTTTGTTGTCACGTGTAGCGAGGTACAGTGAAAAGCTTTTGTTGCGTGCTCCCTTTTGCACGAAGGTAGACACAAAATGCTGGAACGGGTGACGTTTCGGGTCCAGACCATTCTTCAGTCCCCTTTGCACCCTTCCTTTTTTTAAACTTCGTACCTACGTGGCAAATAACCCCAGTAGATGGATGCATGGTGTGCTTTATTTATTTAGGGCTTGGGATTGTGTATACAATGCTGCCTTGTTGAAATACTTCAGCAAAAACCGCTCGCTTTGATATCGCAAACGAAACAGCCCGCTTCAGCCTGAGCCAGCCATCAAACCGTTCCCAATTTAGAATGCTGTCTTTCGAACAATTTTTTTATTTGTAACCCCCTTATTCTGCTGTAAAGCTGCTTGCACTTTGTCAATGAGGCAATTACAGGGGGTTTGAATCCTTCACCATTTCTCCGACACCTTGGTTCTGGAGATTATCTCAAGATGCCCCATTCAGCTATCCAATGCAAATCTCTGGGCTGAGTGAGAAAAAATTAAACCGGCCCTGGCCTTTGCTGGTGCATTATTTATCACAGGTTTAAGTAGATTTGAACTGCTCGGATTGCCTTCAGCTGGGTAAGAAAGTTCTGAAACCAAGGGTCACTGGTGTGGGTTTCTATGGTAATTGAGCAGTATTGCCAATAGTTTTCCTCTGATGAGCAAAAAAGCATGTAATAATAGACAAACAACAGTGGTTAAAGCAAGCAGGTAGGATTACTATGTTCTTTTGTCGGAAGTATATAATGTGATGTAGTCAGATTTAAAGACTTCTCAACCCCCGAAATCTTCTCCACAGGCACCTGCTGTGTCATTTTCTAAGCCTAATCTCCATCCGTTAACTACAGGCCTCTTGCTAATTTGAGGCAAACGGCCAGGTTTGCTGCTGAATAGTGCAATGAAAAGCCTCAACTCATGAAAACCCTCCGAGAGAGAGAGACAGAGAGGGGAGGACAAAAAGTGAGCCATATATAGCCCTCGCCGTGATAAATCCATGTGATCAACCAACACAGGATAGCATTGACGAGACCGCATTTCTTTACCCTCACTTTTTAAATAGTTTTGCAAAAAAAAAAGCAGTACCTCCACACTGGAGCAACTCCCCCCCCCCCCCCCCCCCCCCCCCCACAAAACTTGTCACTTCACATTGCTGTCAGCCACCACAATAACAATCATTTCATGCCTCCTGCTAATTGCAAGCACAGCTGGGGCCCAGCGGGGTGCTCTAGTACAGTCCCAAGCCTTTATACCAGCCCCAATCTGTTCTGTAGCATGCACACACACACACAATCACTTGCAAAAGGCAGAAAGAGGCAGAGTCACAGGTTGCTTGTAATCCCTCCACTTCCCCTCTAAGAATTCAGCCCGGGTACAATTCTCGCTATTTATTCCCCTTCTTTGAGACTGTGTAAAAAAAGCCGCGGTGACCTAGAGTCACCGGCATCGTACGTTGTGAATAAGAAGCAGAACTCCTTCAGGTGCATTAAGCTGTGCCGCTGCATCTGGCTCGATGCATTATGTTTGCAGCACCCCTGGAGTGAGTTGCGGCTTCCTGTAACATGTAAAATATGAGTGTGAACTCAAGGTTGATGGCAGAGAGCAGGCACGGCTGAATCAGGAGGTCAGGCAGCCTTTCAAGTCTGGCTGCAGAACAAGGTTGCAGATGTTGCTGTGTAAGTGTAATAACACCAGTTCCCTGAGAACACAGGAACCCAGTGCTTCCTTCTCCTCATTTTCACAAACGAATGCCATAATCAGTATGCCGCTTGCAGATTTATTCAAATCGACTTTTATTTTACATATTCAGAGATCAAAATGAGGTAGATGATAGCTCAGAACCTATGATGTTTTAGATAAACCAGTTTTCACTCTTTACTGAAGACTATATATATATATACAGTATATACACACACACACACACACACACACACATATTACACATATATATACATATGTATATATATATGTGTGTATCTGTGTATATATATATATATCAGAACATATGATGTTTTATATAAACCAGTTTTCACTCTTTCCTGAAGACTATATATACACACACACACACACACACATATACACACATATATATACATATGTATATATACATATGTATATACATATAGTCTTCAGTAAAGAGTGAAAACTGGTTTATATAAAACATCATAGGTTCTGAGCTATCATCTACCTCATTTTGATCTCTGAATATGTAAAATAAAAGTATATATATATATATAGGGTACTTGTTAGATTTTGGTTTATTGCATATTAGAATGGTAGTGCAAGGAAAATATTTCAATATAAATTAACTTTTAATTCAATAACTCCATTCTTCATTGCATTGGTCAGACTTCATGGGACAACTTTACAGAAACCAGTTGATTATTTTTTTGAGCTGCTAATCGCAAACCAGTCTTTCACAATAAAAAATAACTTGACCACATTGTCTGATAGGTGATTAAAATCACCGTGGATTGTTTCCTACTGTGTTCGTCCCAACCATTTTCATAGTTTGGGTTTGTTTAGTTAGTTTAGTTTCATTTATTGTCAGGTGAACCATGGTATACTGAAAAGCATTTGTGTTGCGTGCTATCCAGCCAGCAGAGTGACTTGACATGATTACATTCATGCTGTTCACAGCGTAGAGACACAGGATAAAGGGAATAACATTTAGTGCAAGATGAAATAAAGTCGGATTAAAGATAGTCCAAAGGTCTCCAATGAGGTAGGTGGGTGGGTCAGGACTGCTCTCTAGTTGGTGATAGGATGGTTCAGTTGCCTGATAACAGCTGGGAAGAAACTGCCCTTGAATCTGGAGGTGTGCGGCTTCACACTTCTGTACCACGTACACTGTTTTTAACCTAATCTGTGTGTAAGAAACTGAACATGTAGTCCCTAATTCAACTTTGACACAAAGTCATAGCACATCCTGCCCAGAACTCAACCTGCCTGTGAAATCAAATTGGATTGGTTAGTCAGGGTCAGTGCAGGTGTCTATAATGTGGAATGGTGTTATATTATTTCATTTCCCTTTTAACAGGGAACGCTATGCCAGCTAACTCAGTCATGTGATGCAAGTGCCTTGGTTGGTGCTGCTAAGATTGCCAGGAGTATTTCCTGTTTCCCCACTGTGGGTTTCTGTATTGTTTCCTTACACTGAGTAAACACGCTTTACTTATCAAAGGTGCAATTAATGGCAGTTTGACGAGAATAGAAGGTGGATTGGTGCAGGAGTGGGAGTTGCAGTATCTTTAACACAATTTGATGGAATGGATTCTCTGCTTTGGATTTTGTAGCGTGTAGCCTCTGGCACGTGATAAATGAGTGGCATGTACAGCATGAACATGAACAGTAGTAAAACCTAAAAACAATGAAAGGCCTGGATGGAGTGGATGTGAAGAGGATTTTTCCAGTAGTGGGTGAGTCTAGGACCAGAGTGCACAGCCT